>NW_016107391.1:9373414-9386459 GCF_001604975.1 Cebus imitator | reverse complement strand
AGATGGGGTCTTGCTATGTTGCCCAGGTTGGTCTCAAACTCCTAGGCTCAAGTGATCCTCATACCTCAGCCTCCTGAGTAGCCAGGATAGTAGGCATGTACCACTGCACCTGGCTACGTGTCTGCTCTGCCTCCTTTCAATATAGCCCTATATGATTCTCTCTCAACTGCCTCCCATCCTGCCCTATTTTTAATAAAATGAATACACATTTTTCTACAATAAAACACCATAGACAAGTGGAATTTATTCCAGAGAACTACGACTCTCTCAATTGCCTCCCATCCAGCCCTATCTTCAATAAAACAAATATACATTTTTCCATAATGAAACACCATTAACAAGTGGAGTTTATTCCAGGAATGCATGGATATTTCAAAATTAGAAAACCCAATAATACATAACTTTACCCAATAATATAAAATTTTTTATATAAAACATATAAAAAATTTAAATACATAATTGTACTTTGAAATGGCCTTCTGAATATTATGTTATACTGTAACATTATTAGGATAGCTTTCCCTCTGTTTTATTTATTTATTTGAGACAGGATCTCACTCTGTTACCCTGGCTGGAGTGTAGTGGTGCAATCATGGCTCACTGTGGCTTCAACCTCCTGGGCTCAAGTGATCCTCCGGCCAGCCTCCCAAACTGTTGGAATTACAGGCCGTGAGCCACCATGCCTGGCTCCCTCTATGTTTTATAAATAGACCCCCTAAGGACCTACATTTAGATTTGCTTTTCAGAGGATTTCTGAAAATAAAAGTTTCCAGATATTTAAACATAGTTTTCTTACATAAAAATTATGTGTAATGTTGGTTTTCCAGATCTAATTTTTCTTTCATTGATAGAATAAAAATTAGCATATTACCTAACTAAATTACAGATTTTTCTCTAATAAACTCAAATGTCACTGCCTAACTTGGAAATTGTCAAGACTGACAAATATTAACTTCAATTACTTTAAGTCCCAAGAACAATTGAAATCAAAGTGGTAAGGACCTATTCTATATTTTGTTGAAAACAACAGAGTCCCAAATGACTACATTTGATCCAACAAATATTTCCTCATTACCCAGCAAGTTAAGTACTAGATAAAACACAAAATAAGTAAGACACAAATCCGTGCTTTCAAGAAGCTGACAAACTTCTTAAAGAAACTCCCTTCTTTTTTTTTTTTTCCTGAGACGGAGTCTTGCTCTGTCGCCAGGCTGGAGTCAGTGGTGCGATCTCGGCTCACTGCAACCTCCGCCTCCCGGGTTCAAGCGATTCTCCTGCCTCAGCCTCCTAAGTAGCTGGGACTACAGGCACGCACCACCATGCCCAGCTAATTTTTGTATTTTTAGTAGAGACGGGGTTTCACCATGTTGGTCAGGATTGTCTCGATCTCTTGACCTTGTGATCCGCCCGCCTTGGCCTCCCAAAGTGCTGGGATTACAGGCTTGAGCCACCGCGCCCGACCAAAACTCCCTTCTAATGTGTGTTAGAAGCGTACACAGTGATTTTTACCTGTGAGACAGCAGAAGCCAAATGAGCAGGAGAGCTCACTTAATACATTTTTTTTTTTAACAAAGCAATAGCAGGTTTCAAGACATGAGGTCTCAGATTCTACAGTTAAAGGATGGAAAGTGGAGAAAAACCATCAGCAGGGAGATGGAGAACTGGAGCAATGAAGCAGGGCCAATATAAGAGTCAAGGTCTTAAGCACCTTGTGCTAACACTGAACTACTACAGAAGGTTGTTCAGCTAGAGAAAATGGGGTATTTTGATTTGAGAATTTGTTAATTAAAATAATCTTAATTTAAAAATGTTTATTTTACCACATTTAATCAATATAACTAATAGCTTTAAGCAGTCTTATTTTTCAACTCTCAAACCTTTGCTTACTAAATAATAGGTATTTTCTGATTTGAGTAAATTTGTAAACAGTTTAGAAAGCAATGCAAAGAACCTGGTAAACAAATTGAGGGTGAGTCAATTAAAGTACAGCCTTGAAAAAGCTTCTTTGATCCAAATCTCCATCCATAAACATGAAGAATATTCCCCTACATTGTGACTATCCTAGGAATAATAATTAGAAATAATTACAGTGCTAACTTAGCTAAAGATTTCTTTTTCTATTTAATGAATCAAAGGCAAATGATTGCTTTGTCACCTTCCATAATATAACTTGTTTGTAAAGTCTAATTCTGAGAAGCTCAAAGCCTACTTCAAACAAAATACAAGAACTCGATCTTAGCAACTAAAACCATTTAGTTCTTATTTTAAAAACTTCCATAACCAACTTTTCCAATTACTGGTTTCTACCTTTATTTTTCCAATTTTAAAGTTCTTAGAGACAGGGTCTCATCATGTTGCCCAGGCTGGATTCAAATTCCTCAAGTGATCCTTCCATCTTAGCCTCCCAAATAGCTGGTACTACAGGTATGAGCCACTGCACCCAGGGGTTTTTATTTCAATGTGCATGTGACCAGCTGACTTACTGCTTTCACAGTCTCACATCACTGTATTCATCAATCAGTATTATTATATAGAGAGGATAAAAGGCATAGGCCTATATATTTATTGAGATGTTACAATAATTTCAAAGCAGTGTCACCTTGGAGAAGTCATATGGCAAGCTGAGTGATTTTCAAAAGCCCCAGCCCCTAACACTTTACCTTAACCTCCTTGGAGCTACTGGAAGTCTTCCCTTCAGTCTTCTTCTGCTTGGATGCAGAAGAACTGTTTTTGCTGCTGCCACTTGTCTCCTTGTTGCTGTTACTGCTTGACTTTAAGGAAGAAGACTGACTAATAGTCCTCTTCCTAGAGCCATGCTCTGTTTTTGGATCTTTTGAAGGAACAGGCCCAGCGGGAGAAGGCAACAAATCCTTTTCTTTTGCAGCACTCTGCTTAGATGACCTGCCAAATAAAACAAATGCCCTCATTTCTCCACACAGTGACACAGAGGTGACGGGTTTTTCCAGTTCTCTTTGCTTTCAAGACAAATCTGTTTTTCCCCATTTCATTACTAGGACACATGATTTCTGTAAAACAAAATAAAACTGTAAATTCCATGAGGGTAGGTATCTTGTCTGTTTTTATTCCCGTGGTTGTATATGCAGTGCCAAAAATATGACCTACCACTCAGTAAGGACTCAATAAATATTGGTTGAATGAATGAACAAATTGATGAATGGTGAATGAAGAGATTACTACTCATAAGTTGGCAACTAGTCTCTTGGAAATTATAAGTAAGTTTGCCATCTAACCAGAAAGTGGCATAGCTTTATTTTAATTCTCCCCCCATACTCACCCCTACCCCCAATAAAAAATAAAGGAAGAACTAATTAAATTTTAAATGTTGCCCATCCCTATTAGCTAAAAGCAAAAGCTCCCACTATTTGCCATATGTTATGTGTGTGCATTTATATGACACCCATTTACTAAAAGGAACACTCAGAGCATGTTAGAAAGTACCCAGCATCAAGTGATACACATATATTAACAACACTAGCATGCAACATGTTTTGGGGACGTACTCTCTGTTGCTGGATGGCTTATGGCCTGCTGAATTCTTGTCCTCCGTTTTGGGTTTCTTGCTCTCACTGGCTCGGCTATCGTCTTCATTCTAGATGAAAAATAGAAACTGTGGCTACTAGGTCTGATTTTTATTCAACTAACTTCAGCTTCCAGCACTAGCTACCCATAAAGAGTTTATCCCTGATAAGACATCAGAAAGAAAATAAAAGAGAAGCACAATAATTCATCTAAATAATATTGAAAGAGATTAAGTTTTAAGGCTGAGGTCTCCTATTTTAGATAGACTAAAACAGATTTCCTCCAGTGTCTAAGATGGCATCTTTTCGGTGTAATGATTTGGGGGTGGCATCTGTGAAACTATAATTAAGATATAATTTATATAACGTAAAATTCACTCTTTAGAAGTGCACAATTCCATAACATTTGGTATATTCACAGAGTTGAACAACCATCACCACAATGAATTTTAAAATATTTTTCTTATCCTGAAAAGATACTCTATACCCATTAGCAGTCTCTGCCCATCTCCTCCTCCCCAAGATACTGGCAATCCACATTTCATCTTTATGGATTTGCCTATTCTAGACACTTCAGGAAAATGGTATCATTCAATATATGTGACCTTTTGTGACTGGCTCTCCTTTCATTTAGTGTAACATTTTTAAAGTTCATCCACGTTGCAGCATGGATCAGTACTGCATTCTCATTTATGGCTAAACAGTATTACACTGCATAGAATTTATTCATTTCGTTTAGTCATTCATCAAGTGATGGCCATCTGGCTTGTCTCCACTTTTTGGCTAATATGAATAATGCCACTATGAATATTCAAGTATAAGTTTTTGTGTGGGCATATGTTTTCATTTCTCTTGGATGTATACCTAGGAGTACAACTGCAGGTCAAAAGGCAATTCTATGTTTAACTTTTTCAGTAACAACCAAACTATGTTCCAAAGCAGTGTCATCATTTCCATTCTCACCAGCACTGTCTCAAAGTTCCAACTTTTTGACAACTTTGCCAACATTTGTTATGGTCCATACTTTTGACTATAGCCCAGCCTAATGACTGAAAAAACTTTCTGATGGAAAACACAAGTGGTGGGCCCACTCACTGCCAATGTTATTTTTCTAAATGAATCCAAGTTTTCCTTTTGCTTCAAATATCAGGGCACGAGAATGTAAATATTCTACCACAACATAATAAAACTCATTAGTCACAGTATGGACAGTAGTAAGCTTTGGTTTTCTAGAAATTCAAATAATGTGGACAATTTCAATTTTTAAAGATTCAAAAAGTAGTGAGGTATTATTCTAATTTCTCTTAATATATATCATCTGCACAGGGCACTGTGGTTTTATGAAAAGGAGAGTAGAAAATATCTCACTTCATTTTAAGAAAGTGCTCTACTCTCCCTGTAGTATCTAGGATTCTCAGGTCAACTAGATTGGTTCTTGTGTTCTAAGTTTATTTGGTAAGGCCATTCGGGTACCTATCTGTTCACCTACTCAAGCTTAACTTTTAGTCTTTCACAATCATATACAGGTATCAGGGGAAATTATATTATTCTTTGATACAGACTACTTAAAACTTTATGTTCTCCTAAAAACTCCTCACTAGAGCTGAAAAGATCAGGCTGTTTTTCCCAAAGCATCTCTATATGTGTAAGTGATTCAGATCTCTTCATTATATGACTTATCCTCTGATCATAGACAGGTGTGAGTTTTCACATTTCCTCTAAGAAAACTTAAATGTACAAATTTGCCTCTACATCTAAAATTATCTTAGAGATATTTAGGGATGAGAGTTGGCTATGTGCCAGCAGTATTTTTAGTTCTGACCTTTGTTAAGGAAAAGAAGCTGGGGCACAGAGGTGCACAGCAGATTAGTGGAATTCTTAAGGATATGTCAAAATTCGTAAATCAATTTTTTTTTTGTAGCTGAAATCAGAATTACTTACGTTAAAAGTGTGACTTGGTTTGGGTGTAAGACAGAAAAGAATGGTAGGGATTATAACAACCTGGAGGGTACATATCCAAACTAAAAACACCTACAACCAAAATGTTGAGAATATTGCAAAGGCCTGTTTGCAAGATGCTGCTCTCTGACCATTACACTGGCCAGCACATGCTAAAAAGCACTGGCTCATTTCTTATTTCATTAGCAACTATCCTGCTTTACTGAAGGACACAGGCAGAAACAAAGAAGTCCTCAAAAGACTGCTCCATATGTAGCCTCAATTGGGCCTTGGACTTGCCCACTATTTTCCTTCACAGCTTATGACCCACCTTGTTACTTTGTGGCTTACTGAGATTTCCACAGCATTTCAGATTTTGAGGTGGCATTTCAGATTCTGATGTTTCAAAACAAACAACAAAAACCCTTCACACACCTTATGCTTCCTCTTGCCTTTGTTGGAAACTTTTTCTGAGGGTTGTTTCTGGGCCTCTCTCGTGTGTTTTTCTGCCACATTTTTCTTTTCCCCCTTGGGTGGCTCTGTTTCTTTGTAAGGCTTTCCTGGTATTCTAGTCAAAAGATTCAGGTCAATCTTCACAATAAGTGGATACCTGTCATCAGGCTCACTGAGGGGTGAAAGAAGTTCCTTCTCTTCCATAGGAGAGAACATTCGTTGCCGAAAAAAGCTATCTTCTTCCTCCATTGAGGAGGGTTTAACAGGAGTCCTATTACTCTCGGGGTACTTAGGAGTCTGTGAGGAAGGAGGAAGGCTCTCGCTTTCATCCGAGTCTGAGGATGAGGTATCTGTTTCTATGATTTCCCTTGATTTCTGGGAAGATTTACTTGTTGACTTATATTTCTTTTTCTCTGCTGCAGGTCGAGGGGAAGACTTAGACTCCTTCTTTATATTGGGTTTCCTTGAGCCTTTGGTGGCTGCTTTGTGTCTGCTGGAGGGCATACTGCTAGCCAAGTCTACAGGGGTTTCACTTTCTATCTTCAGGCCTCCACGAGGCTCTTCAGCAGCTGCCTTCTCAGCCTTTTTGGGTTGTTTTTTGCCTACAGTTCTTCTCTGTGTTGTGCTGTCACTCTGAGCAGGAGATTTCTGCCTCCCACGCCCACTTTCTGATCCCTTTTGGATGGTTTTGGAGTCTCGTCCAGGAGTAGCGGAACTCATTTCTTTAGGTCCACTTGTATCAGTGTAGCTATTCCCAGTGCCCTGCTCTCGGCCTTCCTTTTTGTAACCTTGAGATGATGGGATGTTACTGTCCACTGAAGAAGCAGGTGACACTTTATGTGGGTTCACCTTATTCAGCCAATTATCAAGTTGCCACTTGTTTGTTGGCGGGGGTTCAGGCTGAAAAACAGAGAAATATGTATGCTTTTGTCAATACTGAAGCTTTCTCCCTCCTTTATAACCTCAAAGAAGACAAAAACTACAATTGCCTCAAGCAACAAAAGCATTTACTTGCCATGATTCTCTATGAACCAAAGCAAAGGGCTGAATATTGACTATTAGCTCTTATCATCTGAATGAGAAGATAAGCTTAATGTTATATATGACCTTTAAATTAAAATATTCCCATTCAAGAATCCAATTTCAAAAGCATAATTACAAATGACCATACAGAATATTTAATTATAAAAAGTAAAGAAATGATGTAGGTACAAAGAGATTTTCAACTGCAATTTAACAAGCTATACTAAAGTTGTATTATATAAGATGCTTTTTATCAACAACAGGATGTTCTTTGTAACTACAGAACATCAATTACCATGTTGAATCATAAAAATAAAGACCAAACTAAAGATACACAATATTTTAGTGACCTGTAATATGATGCCAAGCAGTTCCTAATCTAGACCAAATTTCCTCAAACAACAAGGAACCGTATGTTTCCTCCAAAGTACACAGTACAATTTCTTTTTGTCAGAATATGGAATCTTCTTTCCTTTACCTTTTATATTTAAATCAGGTCTTAAATGGACATCACCAAGAATCCTGAGAGGGCCTATGGAAGGTAGCCCCTCTCTCTGTCTCACCTCGGGAGATGCACTCTGGGATGGCTCATTTGCCTCACTGTCACTGGAACTACTTTCACTCTCTGAGTCAGATCCAGAGCTGCTTTCAGATCCACTGTGGCTACTAGAATCATCCCTGGAGTTATCTGCTCCTTCACTATTATGGTGTGAAGGTTCAGAGTTACTAAAAGAGATGAAACATACAAATGTCCAAAGTTTATTTTACATTGACAACAGGAAAACATCCAAATCTGACAACCAACTTTCTTGTTTTGTTTTGCTTTTTGAGACAGAGTCTTACTCTGTCACCCAGGCTGGAGTGCAGTGGCATGATCCTCAGCTCACTCCAACCTCCACCTCCCGGGTTCAAGCAATTCTTCTCTTAGCCTCCTGAGTAGCTGGGACTACAGGCACCTGCCACCATGCCCAGCTAGTTTTTGTATTTTTAGTAGAGGCAGAGTTTCACCATATTGGTCAGGCGGGTCTCAAACTTCTGACTTGAGGTGATATGTCCGCCTTGGCCTCTCAAAGTGATGGGATTACAGGCGTCAGCCACCACACCCA
The DNA here is from genome assembly GCF_001604975.1 of Cebus imitator. Taxonomy (NCBI): domain Eukaryota; kingdom Metazoa; phylum Chordata; class Mammalia; order Primates; family Cebidae; genus Cebus; species Cebus imitator. The sequence goes on along the minus strand of NW_016107391.1, from coordinate 9,378,400 downwards.
ACCACAACTCTCTTTAAAATGTTTACTCTTTGTTAGACTCTTAAAATTTTATGAATCCAGAACTTCACTGTAAATGAAATGAATAATTCCTTTTAAAAGTTTCTGATGTGCTGCTTAGCTATTAATTCTCCCCTTTTAAAAACAGTTTGAGGTATAATATACAAACCACCTACTTTAAGTGTATAACTCAATTATTTTTAGTTAATTTACAGAGTTGTACAACTACTATCAAAACTGATATTTACTTTTAAGGCCACTTATTATACCCCTACAAATGTTATCAGGCTGATCCAACTCTTACCAATAAAAGATAAAAGCAAAGGATGCTCACCTTCCTGGTGTGCTCCTCGGCATTGTCTTATCACAATCCTAAAATTAAAGCATAAGAAGGAATCTGTGAATGAATAGAAAGTATTCTATTTGCTTCGTGTGAATAATATCTGAACTCTTAACAAAAAAAACTGGATTCTCTATGCAACAATGCCTAATTAACACTTATACTGTTTTTACCTAAAGAGTAACTGAACTGCCAGTATAAGATCAAAAGCTTTGTTAATAGTTATTATTGTCAATGATCTACTGCTTCATGAGTATGTTCTGATCCATAATAAATGTCAGGAAAACCCAATTTTTAAAAAAAATATAAGAAAAAAATGGAGATTTAAATACAAAGAGGAAAACTACAACATTCCAGTGTCAGAAAGCTTATTAGAAGAAACTTATTTTAAGTAATAAATGCATTATTCAATTATCATTTTTATAAGATACAATGAAAATATACTACATGAGACTGGCAAAATAATACAATAGTAGACATACCTGTTCCCCATCACTGTCTTCACTGCTGCTCAGTTTTAAGTCATCTTTTAACATACTAAGAGAAAAGGCAGAAAGGATTATTATTTTTGGAACAGTTTACGTGGTATGCCAAAGTACTAAATTCTAGAAACAATCACTGTGGTAGCCAAAGATTCAACCAAAAAACAAAACACCAGTAAGTCTTATTCTATCTAGTTTGATTCAGTCTCAAAATTGAGAATCGAGGAATTTAACTATCTCATAAGCTCTAATCTTCCCGTGAATAAAATATTCCACTTTTCTAATTAAACAAAAGCAACTTTCTATAAACTCTTATATTCAGTTCTGTAATCTCTAATTTTTCCTTTAATTGTGCACACACATATTCATTATTAAAAATTAACACAGCCATACCCAACAATCCACTAGAGAGATATAAGTCCTAAAAAGAAGGAAGACAAAATGAAAGCATCAAGCAATTCTTTCTTTGTACCCTATGTTCCACAAAGAGAGGTTAGTATAACTGTTAACAACTGGGTAACTGTGAAAACCAGAACAGTTTCCTAAGCCAAAGTTTTACTTCATAAATGCATTGCTATGAAAGAAATTGCCCTCTATAAATAAAAATTTCAGGTAAAAGCCTTGGCTATATAGCAGCAATGACTATGTACATGTTTTTAAAACTTCTAAGTTCTGGCTGGGTGCAGTGATTCACACCTATAATCCCAGCACTTAGGGAGGCCGAGGTGAGCAAATCACCTGAGGTCAGGAGTGAGACTAGCCTGGTCAACATGGTAAAACCTCGTCTCTATTAAAAATACAAAAATTAGCTGGGGGTGGTGGTGAGTGCCTATAATTCCAGCTGCTCAGGAGATTGAGGTAGGAGGAAAATTGCTTGAACCTGGGAGCTGGAGGTTGCAGTGAGCTGATATCCCATCACTGAGCTCCAGCCTGGGCGACAGAGCAAGACTGTCTCAAAAACAAAAACAAAAATAAAACCGCCCAAGTTCCAGAGTCTCCCTTGAGCAAAATTCAAATCAATTAAAACACATACACAAATACTAAAAGCTAACAGTTTCTGGAATTTGTTTTTGAAAGTAAAATTAAAGATGTAAAATCAAAACAATTAAACTTAAAATTGTCTACACAGCCCACAAAACATTCCTTATCTTTTTACAGAGGAGGAAAAATTAATACAAAGCTTAGGGAGAACTACAGCTAGAAAAAGGTCTAATTTCTCATTACCAGTAATTCCATTACCTTTCTTAAAATTTCATGACTATCTCCAATCAGCAGGAAGGAAATCTTTCACTCTAATAACTACTTGTACTTTCCCCATCAAAGTTTAACCTACATTTCTGTACCTGACCCTAAGTTCAAAATATAACATATAAAAGATCACCTTGAAATAAAGTAACCAGATGATTTTTAAAACAGGCCCAATTAAATGGAACAGGGAAAAAAGAGTTATCTTTCAGGCAAGGGCTGAGTACGTCTATCTCTATGACTGATTTTCCTCTAAGGAAATGTACTTACTCTGAATTCTCTCAGCCCTTATGATTTAATAATGGCAGCTCAATGAACTTGTTTACACATGTGAATATGTCAAAGCTTTTACCAGACTGCTCAAGGCCCTGCACACACTTTTGTTCCCTTAGCAACCAAAGTGATAGGTACAAATATGTAAGTACAGAGCAGTTCTTTACATACAAATAAATATGATAACAGGAATATAATTTGAATTTTTCAGTGTGGGGGGGGTGCTTCTTGTGTTCATGTATTTTCATTCTTAGTTCTTAAATTCAGCTGAAGTGCTACCAGGCTCGGGGCATCACAGTAGTTTGTGACTGTGGCATAGAAAGCTGGCACTATAGTCACTGTTTCTTTAGAACTTTAATCACTGAGTTAACTTGCAGTCTCAGGAATTCATTTTTTAAGCTGGAATTTGTTTTCATCCAATACATTACCCTGTTACATTTTTAAAAATATATTCCTGGATCTACCAACAAAATAAAAATAAGAAAACTTAAAGACAGTACAAACTACATTTGTTACTTAATCTAGTGGTTAAATGAAGGGCTTGGCTTAAAGAAAAATCATGTCTTTTTCTATTTTATGACTTCTTTACTAAATACAAATTAGGAATATACACACAAAAACATACACCTGCAACTCTCAGATGAGAAAAAAAAAATTATCTCAGAGCAGAGGCAGGCAAAATGTGGCCACAAGCCAAATCCAACCTGCCACATTGTTATAAAGAGTGTGGCTGGAATATGGTCTACAGCTGCTTTCATATTACAGTGGCAGAGCTGAGCAGTTAAAACACAGACTATGTGGCTCTGAAAGCCTAAATATTTCACTATCTGACCCTTTACATAAAAGTTTGCATGCTCATGCCTTAAAAGATCAATATTTATTTTATTTTTTAATTTTGAGACTGAGTATCACTCTGTGGTCCAGGCTGGAATGAAGTGGTGCAATCTCAGCTCCCTACAACCTCAGGCTTCCAAGTTCAAGTGATTCTCCTGCCTCAGCCTTCCAAGTAGCTGGGATTACAGGCACCACCACCAAGCCTGGCTAATTTTTTATTTTTAGTAGAGAAGGGGTTTCACCACATTGGCCAGGCTGGTCTCGAACTCCTGACCTCACAGGATCCACCAGCCTTGGCCTGCCAAATGCTGGGATTACAGTTGTGAGCCACCTTGCCCAGCCTCAATATTTCTAAATATTGTTAAAAATACCCAGATATAGCCAGGCGCGGTGGCTCATGCCTGTAATCCCAGCACTTTGGGAGGCCAAGGCAGGTGGATCGCGACATCAAGTGGATCACAACGTCAAGCAATCAAGACCATCCTGGCCAACACGGTAAAACCCTGGCTCTACTAAAAATACAAAAATTAGCTGGGCTTGGTGACGTGCGCCTGTAGTCCCAGCTACTTGGGTGGCTGAGGCAGGAGAATTGCTTGAACCCGGGAGGCGGAGGTTGCAGTGAGCCAAGATTGCGCCACTGCACTCCAGCTGGCGAAAGAGCGAGGCTCCGTCTCAAAACAAACAAACAAACAAACAAAAAAACTCCCCCAGATATTACAGGTAACTTTTATAAAAATGATAAACATGAAACTTATTAAGCAATAAACTTACGATTTAGACTGGTGCCCATTTGAAGTTTTAGAAGGATTATATCTTTCTGGAACAAAAACAATGAAGTGAGCAACTAAAGTATGGCTATTTAGACTGTAAAATGTCTATATAAAATATCTACCCTCAAATAAATGTAAATCAAACAATGAAATATAGTTCTTCATCCACCAAACAGGTACCACACCTTCAAGCCCAATAATATGACATACTACAGGGGAAATAAGCATGCATTCCTGTTGCTGGTAGGACTGTAAACTCATACTATCTTCTTGGAGGGCAATCTGGTAATATACTATAACTATACTGCTAACTGACTTAGTAATTCTAATATAAGGAGTTTACATTACAGGTATAACCTTGACACACACACACACACACACACACACACACACACACACACACACGGGAATGTTTTCATAGCATGGTTTGTAACAGCAAAAACTGGAAAAAAAAAATGTCCATCAATATTTAAGGTGGAACTAAGAAATGGATATACAGATAAAGAAAGCATAATTTCCCAAAATACCTTATAACTAGTATAAATCTACCTTAATTAAGAAGTTACTGCTCTTAGCAATAAATTATGATAAAGTGAAATAAATTATGCCTGCTCTTGTTACCCAGGTTGGAGTGCAACGGCACAATTTTGGCTCACTGCAACCTCCGTCTCGGGTTCAAGCGATTCTCCTGTCTCAGCCTACCAAGTAGCTGGGATTACAGGCACCCGCCACCACACCCAGCTAATCTTTGTATTTTTAGTAGAGGCGGGATTTCGCCATATTGGCCAGGCTGATCTTGAACTGCTGACCTCATGATCTGCCTGCCCTGGCCTCCCAAAGTGCTGGGATTACAGGTGTGAGCCACCGTTCCCAGCCAGATACTTTCATATTATAAAACAATTTTAAGGTTAAAAGAATGAGCTACGCCGGGCGCGGTGGCTCAAGCCTGTAATCCCAGCACTTTGGGAGGCCGAGGCGGGTGGATCACGAGGTCAAGAGATCGAGACCATCCTGGTCAACACGGTGAAACCCCGTCTCTACTAAA
>NW_016107391.1:9357440-9373274 GCF_001604975.1 Cebus imitator | reverse complement strand
AAAAAAAAAAAAAAAAAAAAAAAAAAAAAAAAAAAAAAAAAAAAAAAAAAAAAAAAAAAAAAAAAGAATGAGCTAGAGCTTTATACTGATATAGAAATAGCTCTAAAACAAAGTGAAAAACACAAAGTAATAATGAGTAGAGGCAGCTTTTAGGAAAGAGAATGGGAGAGGAGTAGAAGAACGAAATATTCTTAAAAGATGACGACTAGAAAAAACAAGCTGAGAAAAAGGAAATAAAAAGAAGAGAGAAAATGTAAATTTTCTGGCCTACATCTAGCTATTTTCTGCATATTAACAATGTCAGGTCCCTTTTTCCTGTAGCTACAGCCTTTATGGTGGAACTAAGAAATGGATATATAGATAAAGAAAAGCATACATCAAAAGAGGTATTCTTCTAGTTTTACCTCTGCATTAAGATCACTGAAGATAACAAATCAAGGATCAAAAAGTTCCACATTTTCATTTTCCAAAATACCTTATGACTAGTATAAATATACCTTAATTAAGAAGTTACTGCTCTTGGCAAAAAGAATACCTATCTTGTTACCGAGGTATATGGTGAAGCCCACACATTTGCAATGGTTCCTGATCTTACCACTCTCAGTCTACACAACCACAGTCTCTTGGAACCGATTTGAATTCCCTAAGACTATCTTCCCTAGAAGTTCTTCTGACAGGCCAAAAGAGTAAGGGCAAAGGTGAGGGTATAGCAGGCAGAGGACTTTCTACCCAGATCAGAAAACCAAGGAAGAATAAACAGGGAATGTACAAATATAAGAAGAAAAGAGACATGGTCAGCTAAATAAAATGACCCCTTCCTGTGTGGCATTTTACCATCATAGAACCAAGTATCTTCATGAAGAAAGTTAAAAGAAAGAATGATTCTTGAGTTTATGAGGTGCCCATCAAATTGTGTTCACTAACTATTAGTTCAAATACTTAATAAAAGCAGTGTATGTTGATCTCCAATGACCTACAGTTCTTGAATTTTTTAAAGCATAACAATTTTTCAGCTCAACCCATTACTACTCATTAGATCATAAAAATCAGTATATGAGGGTGTGGTGGCTCACACCAGTAATCCCAACACTTTGGGAGGCGAGGTGCGTGGATCACTTGAACTCAGGAGTTCGAGACCAGCCTGAGCAACATAGTGAGACCCTACCTCTATGAAAAATTTAAAAAATCAGCCAGGCATGGTGGCATGTTCCCAAAGTCCCAGCTACTCAGAAGGCTGAGGCAGGAGGATCACTTGAGACCTGGAGATGGAGGCTGCAGTGAGCTACGACCACACCACTACATTCCAGGAAAAAAAAAAAAAGAAAAAGAAAAATGAAAAAGGATATGACATGTAAAGTTATTATCAAAATTATATATGGTATGACCATGAAAGCTGAATGTTCAATAAATAGCTTAATTTGAAAAACCAAGAGGGAAAGAAATACTCACTTTGTTCTCCAGGGCCAAAATTGGACTGCTGAGACTCCTAAGAAAAAGGAACATAATATTATACAAAGTGACACTAAAAAAGAAAGGTTAATTAGTGAAGAATGCTTAAATTATATAAAAACACTTCAAGTACTTGAAAAAGCACAGAAAGAATATAATGATCCTGTCTGATCAGCTTTGGCAATTTTGTGATCAATAATGGACTTTCCCAGAGATTAATACAAAAAGAATTAAGCCACCTAATAATCTTTATCATTCAATTCTTTCAGCAGCATCCATTGTAGTCATATTCTTATTCGGAGCCCTTTAGAAAGTAAATTCAATTTAAAAATCTTGGTTTTAAGAAAACACTTTATTTAAAACTAAAGGTAATACTTAAGACAGTGTACTAGGTGAAAATAGCTGCATAACCTTTATTCATTAAAAGCATTCCACTTTTTTGGGAGGCCGAGGTGGGCAGATCACGAGGTCAGGAGATCAAGACCATCCTGGCCAATATGGTGAAACCCCATCTCTACTAAAAAATACAAAAATTAGATAGGTATGGTGGCACATGGCTATAGTCCCAGCTACTCAGGAGGCTGAGGCAGAAGAATCACTTGAATCCAGGAGGTGAAGGTTACAGTGAACCGAGATTATGCCACTGCACTCCAGCCTGGTGACAGAGCAAGACTCCATCTCAAAAAACCAACCCCCCCCCAAAAAAAACCTCACCACTTTTATAGACTAAAAAACCCCATATGAATATTTCCTTATCATTTTACTACCTCCTTCTCCCTGCTCCCAATATTTTATATACATTAGCAACTTGAAGAAGAGATGGTCATATACTTCCATGTAAGCCCTATAACAGCATAGTGGCTGGCACTCAGGAAGCACCAATAGTGAGAAACCAAAATGTCACCCTCAGTAAAACATGGCTTTCCAAACTCAATTTTCATGACCAGAACAGCTGTTCCATATGTACAAACTATGCATTTCTCAAAATTAAGTCTGAGTACAAGATGTAGCACTAAAATTACACAAATATTCCTAAAAGCCTACTTAAAAACAAGCATAATCTTCCTTTAGTTACAGAATTGTCTGTGAAAGAACAATTAAACTAATAAGAAAGCTAAAATATAGTGTTGCTGTTAAAAAAACATTAAAAACTTATTTCTACAGTCAACTGATTTTCCAAGAGGATGCCAAGACCATTACATGGCATCCTCTTAATAGTGCTGGGAAAACTGAATAGCCATAGGCAAAATAAAGCTGGGACTTTATATCACACCGTATAAAAAAAACTAATTCAAAATGGACCAAAGACCTGTAAATGTAAAAGCTAGAGCTATAAAATCCTTAGAAGAAAACATAGTGCCAAATCTAAAATGACCTGGGATTTGGCAAGATAAGCTGGACTTAATTAAAATTAAGAACTTCTGTGCTTCAAATGATGTTATCAAAAAAGTGAAAAGACAACTCACAGAATGAGAGAAAATATTTGCAAATGATATCTCTGATAAGGGGCTGGTATCCACAGTATACTACAAAGAGCTCTTACAATTCAATAATAAAACAATCCAATTAAAAAATAGGAAAAGAACCTGAATAAACATTTACCCAAGGAAGACATATAAATGGCCAATAAGCAGATGAAAAGATGTCTCACACTTGTCATCAGGGAAATACAAATCAAACCACTTCACACCCACTAGGATGACTAGAATCAAAAAGACAGATTTAACAAGTGTTGATAAGGATGTGGAAAAAATCAGAACCCTGGTGAGAATGTGAAATGGTATAGCTACTTTGGAAACATTCTGGCAGTTCCTCAAATAAGTTAACACAGAGTTACCAGAAGGCCAGACATTCCACTCTTAGGTATATAACCAAACAAAATATAAACATATGTCTACACAAACACTTCTACATAAGTGTTTATAGCAACATTATTCATAATAGCCAAAAAGTGGAAACAACTCAAATGCCCAACAGCTGATGAATGTACGAACAAAATGTGACATACATCCGTACACTGGAATAGTATTTGGCCATAAAAAGGAATGAACTACTATTACATGCTACAACTTAGATGAATCTTGAAAACATAATGTTAAGTGAAAGAATCTAGTCACAAAAGACCACATGCTACCTTATCCTATTTATATAAAATGTTTACAACAGGGAAATCTATAGTAGAGTAGACTAGTGGTTGCTTAAGGGTGGGAAGGAGGATAGAGGGAAAGAGGGATAACAGCTAAAGGGTACGGTTTCTTTTTGAGTTGATGATTTACAAATAAACTCAGAACTACTGAACTCTACACTTGAAGCAGATGAATTATATGGTAAGTGAATCGCATCTCAGTATGTGAAAAAACTGTAACTAAAGCAGTAGGCAAGAGGTCACTTTTGTGACTTCTGTTTAAAATGAAGATTCCAGGGTGGGTATGGTGGCTTACACATGTAATCCCAATACTTTGGGAGGCTAAGGTGGAAGAATTGCTTGATGCCAGGAGCTCAAGACCAGCCTGGGCAACATATCAAGACCCCATCTGTACAAATAACAAAAGTAAAATAAAATGAAGATTCCTTTATCTCCTTGAATTGCTTATTGTCTAATATTCATTTACTTGGTGAATGGTCTAAAAGTTATTAGCCCTACATTCCAAGTAATCTCTGATTTCTTTGTCTTATCTCTGACAAAGTCCCCAAATACTACTAGATTCTGTCTCTTAAACACCCACCAAAGGCAAGACCACTTGAACTGGAAAGATTCAGGTCCTCATCTTTCTTACCTACAGTGACCTTCTAATGGATCTTCCTGGCTCTAGTCTTTCTCCTTCACTCAACTATAGCCTCCAGTTTATCCTTCTACAGCCCAAGTCTTAGTATGTGTCATCACTGCTTGCCTATTTTTCGTAGAATCTCCAATGACTCTGTTTTTTCCAGTATGAAACCCAAACTCCCTGGCATCATACTTACTCATGTATCAAAGTACTGAGAAAACAGAATAAGCAAAAACTGACAAGGGCCCTGTCCCCAAGGAGCTTAACACCTATTTGAATGTCAATATGACTACCTTTGCAAATACTCATGCAAATCAAAGTAAAATGGCAACTGTGATAAGTACAATAAAGGGCAAATACACAGAATTATATTGAGTTTGTAATTGTGTGTGTGTGTGTGTGTGAGAGAGAGAGAGAGAGAGAGAGAGAGAGAGAGAGAGAGAGAGATCTAGCCAGGAAGATGACCAAAGGCTTCCCTGAGGGACCTGCCATTCAGATTGAAGTTTGAAGGATATGTAGGAAATAAACTGGGAAAGGAGGAGATAGGCTAAGTGCCGTAGGGAGAGAGAAAACATGTGGTGTAATGCCAGCTTAAAAGGAAGAGCACAGCTAGTACGAGGAACTTAAAGGTAGCCCACAGGGAGGAAAAAGTACAGGTGAAAGAGTGGTAAGACATGAGACTGAGACCTTAAAAGCTACATCACACAGTTTACAGACCTTGTAGACCATATTAAAGACCTGTGTGTGTGCAGCTTATTAAGTAGAAGAGTCACGCAACTATATCTGCATATTGTGAAGACCATCTCGCCTACTAAGTGGAGAACAGCTTTACAAAAGCTAGGATGGCGTTAAGGATACAAAATGAGGTTACTAGAGTAGTAGTAGAGCAGAAGCTGTGGCTTAAACAAGTTTGTCTTCAGGCTTTTTATCATGTACTCTATTACTAAGAAATTTTTCCATTTGTATCTCCAAAATATGTACAGAGTATGCATTACTACTTAACTAACATATGTGTAAGGTTAATATATTGCAATTTTAAAGGCGTAAGATAAAACTTAACATTTTTAATTTTTAAATTATATTTATGAATGACAACAAAAACCTTCCTTACACACAAAAATATAACGCTTCAAAGGTATGACTAAGCCTTTCGGCCGGAACCACCATCTTCCAGTAATTCGCCAAAATGACGAACACAAAGGGAAAGAAGAGAGGCACTCGATGTATGTTCTCTAGGCCTTTTAGAAAACATGGAGTTGTTCCTTTGGCTATGTGAATCTATAAGAAAGGTGATATTGTAGACATCAAGGGAATGGGTACTGTTCAAAAAGGAATGCCCCACAAATGTTATCATGGCAAAACTGGAAGAGTCTACAATGTTACCCAGCATGCTGTTGGCATTGTTGTAAACAAACAAGTTAAGGGCAAGATTCTTGCCAAGAGAGTTAATGTGCGTATTAAGCACTCTAAGAGCCGAGATAGCTTCCTAAAACGTGTGAAGGAAGATGATCAGAAAAAGAAAGAAGCAAAAAAGAAAGGTACCTGGCTTCAACTAAAGCACCAGCCTGCTCCACCCAGAGAAGCACACTTTGTGAGAACCAATGGGAAGGAGCCTGAGCTGCTGGAACCTATTCCCTATGAATTCATGGCATAATAGTTGTTAAAAAAAATAAATAAATAAAAGACCTCTGGACTGTTTAAAAAAAAACCAAAAAACAAAGGTATGACTAAGACTGACTTATTTTGACATCTGGTTTCAACAGATGCCACAAAGATATAGTTATACTCATGGAAGAAATACTATGCTTATTAAATCATAGTACCAAACTTTCAGTCCTGCACATTATGTAAAGGATTCTACTGAAGTTGAATTCGATTTCCATGTTCTCTGGTATAAATCATTTAGGAAAATTAATTAAAAGTTTGCGTTTTAATATTTTTAGTAAATAGGCTCACACCACTGAGTAGAATCTTTTGTTCAGCTCTTTAAAGTTTGCACTTTAGTAACCGTGGTTATTGGTAACAAAAAAACTAAAAATACATAAACAATGACAATATTATTTTTAAGTGTTATTTTCCTAACGAGTATATTTTTTATGGGAGCAGTTACTTCATTCATTGTTAAAACACTGTTTGTTTGTTTGTTTGTTTGTTTGGAGATGGAGTTTCATAGTTGTCACCAGGCTGGAGTGCAATGGAGTGATCTCTGCTCACTGCAACCTTTGCCTCTTGGGTTCAAGTGATTCTCTCAGCCTCCCAAGTAGCTGGGATTACAGGTGTGTGCCACCACACCTGGCTAATTTTTGTATTTTTAGCAGAGATGGGGTTTCTCCACGTTGGCCAGGCTGGTCTTGAACTCCTGATCTCAGGTGATCTTGGGCCCACCTTGGCCTCCCAAAATGCTGGGATTATAGGCATGAGCCACCACACTCGGCCAACATCATATTTACTCTGAAGAGAGAAGGCGTTTAATTAATTTTTAAAAAATACATTACAAAAAGACATATATGGCATATTTGGTGGTGGTGTGTATGTGTGTGCATGTATGAGTGAGAAAGGGACAGAGAGAGAGATAAAAAGAGAGAGGTGTCTAACTCACTTTTAAGTGGAATAACTGACATGATGAAATAACTTCTATGTTAGTATAAAAAATATTCAGATTCACTCCTCATTTCATTACAGAACATATTGTACAGAGCATGATTTTATAGCTGAGTTGAAGATTTTCCACAGTTCCAGACATTTCTGCATTGCTGCAACAGTACAACTGTGCATCAGCTGCACTTGTACCATTACTCTTGCCTTGTCCTGGGTTCCTTTTTATAGTTCCTGCTAAAGCAGCCCCTATATCAATAGTGGCATATGGAAGAGGAAGGAAAAGAGGGAAGGAGATGGGGAGGAGAAGATGGTAAGATAAAGATTTGTGAAGAACCTAGGTAAAGCAGGTCTAGGTAAAGAACAGTGTCACCTCCTATAGGATGCTAACCCCAAATTCCCTAGGTATAACAACTTTCTCCCTTCTCTGTCCCCTCACTGGACAAGTATCACACGGAGCTTTTAGGTATATTATACATGAAGTTGTACCCACTGAAATTCGGAGAATGACATAAGCCTAAGCCACAATCAGTCAGCAGCTAACTGAGGTGTCCCATAAACACCAAAATCTAAACACTATTACCTGAGTATATATACCCAAACTCAGTTAACAAACATTCATTGAAAAGCTACTTCATGCCAGAACTATTCTAGGCATTGGCACAGCATTTTCCTATGTTTTTTAAATACCCACCATAGTTAAACCAAAAACATTTAAATTGTACAGTATTCTATCTCCAGTGTCAGGAACACTGCTGGAGGTTGTTCCAAACATATGGTGAAAAAGTGCAAAGGCAATCAAAATCTTTAATATTCTTTAAGCTATCACTGGAAAATCTCCCAAGCTATCCCCACCTATACACATATTCTGATTGCCTCTGGTGCCAGTGAAGTAGTGGTGCTCTAGTCTAAAGCTACTCTGCTCTACTTGGGCAGTGAATTTCAACTACTCTTGTGAAGATTTCCAAAGGTTACCTGCTCTTTTTCCCATGGATCATTTGCTTTTCCCTTTCTACTAAACCATCAGCATATAACAAAATATCTTCATCTTATAAAAACACTCCTCTGACATCACCACACAGTTCTTGGTACCACATTCTCTGTTCCTTTTTACAGTAATTTTTTCTAGCCCTGGTGCAGCCCCACGTGGCCTGGCCCTGGGCCTGTGGGCAATCGGGGTGCTTTAAAAAAAAAAATGCTTCTAAAGACACTTACTCTGATCTTTTGAGCCTAGTATACAATTAGTCTTTTACCCTTATTTTTCTACTAAAAATCTTTGTTAATAAAGAACAAATTGTCAAATCTAATGCCAGGAACACAGTAAAAAGTTATAAGTATCTGTTTAATAAATATATAAGCATTATCAAATTTGCATAGATAAAAACATGTCTAACATAAAATACATATTAAATGTCTAACAGTAGATTAGACATCGCAGAACAACAGATTAGTAAACCTGAAGACACAGCAATACAAACCATCCAAAATGGGGCAATAAAATAGGTGACTCCCACACAAAAAAAAGAAAGAAAAAGAACAGCATTGGTAAACTCTGGGACAACTTTGAGGGGCCTAATATATATGTAATTGGAGTCCTTGAAGAAAAAAAAAGGGAAGGAGAGAATAAAAAAAGGGAAGGAGAGGATAAAAAAAGTTTTTTGAGTAATTATAGCAAGTTACCCAAATTTGATGGAAACTGTTAAGATCAAAGTTTCAAGAAGCTGAACAAACCCCAAACACAAGAAAGATAAAGAGAACCATACCGGGACATATCATAACTGAACAGATTAAAAGCAATGATTAAAAATTTAAAGGCAGCACACCCCCGATCCCCCCAAAAAAGGACACTTTGCATATAAAGAAAGAAAAGAATGACATCAAAGTACATATCAGAAACAATGTAAGTTGGCAGACAGTGGGGTAAGATCCTCAACCTACAATTCTATAGCCAACAAAAACACTTTAAAAAATAAAAAATTTTTAAAAAATGGAAAAGTAAAATAAAGATTTATTTAAAGTATTCAAAGAAATATTTTAAAAAGTCTTCCAGACAGAAGTAAAATGGGCCAGGCACGGTGGCTCACGCCTGTAATCCCAGCACTTTGGGAGGCAGAGACGGGTGGACCACCTGAGGTCAGGAGTTTGAGAACAGCTTGGCAAACATGGAGAAACCCCACCACTACTAAAAATACAAAAAAAAAAAAAAAAAAAAAAAAATTTAGCCGGGCAGGGTGGCAGTCACTGTAATCCCAGCTACTCCGCAGGCTGAGACAGAAGAATTGCTTGAACTGGGGAGGCAGAGGCTGCAGTGAGCCAAGATTGCACCACTGCACTCCAGCCTAGGTGACAGAGCAAGACTTTGTCTCAAAAAAAAAAAAAAGAAAGAAAGAAAGAAGAGATAATAGTGTGTTTATTTGATTATTTTGAGACAGGGTCTCACTGCCACCCAGACTGGAGTGCAGTGGTGTGATCACGGCTCACTGCAGCCAAGATCTCCAGGGCTTGAGCTATCTTTCCATGTCAGCCTCCTGAGCAGCTGGGACCATAGGTACGTACCACCACACTCAGATAATTTTTTTATTTTTTTGTAGAGATAGCATCTCAGTATGTTGCTGAGGCTGGTCTCAAACTCCTAGACTCAAGTGATCCACCTTCCTTGGACTCCCAAAGGCTGGGATTATCGGTGTGAACCATTGCAGCCAGCCTAAAAGATTAAATAGATAGTTTAAATAAAAAATAGTAACATCATGCCATTTATGCCTTACGTGGGAGTAAAACATAAACAAGAATAATACAGATAATACAGATTCTAGGAGGGGAGAAATGCAAGTATAATGATAATAGGGTCTTATACAGTAGAAAAGGATGGTATAAAATCACTTGAAGATAGAGGCTGTTAAAAAAAAAACCTGATGAGACAAACAGAAATCAAAATGCAAGATAGTAGATTTAAGCCCAACTATATCAATAATCACATTAAACGTAAGTGGTCTGAACACCCTGATTAAAGAGCAGAGTGTCAGATTATATTTAAAAAGCACAACAAAATAATATACTACCTACAAGAAATGCATTTTAAATATAAGAACATAAATAGGTTAAAAGCAAAAGGTTGGAAAAAAGTATACCATACTAACATTAAATAAAAGAAAGCTGGAGCTGGTCATGTTAATATGAAAGTAACTTTTACAGCAAAGAATATTATCAGGTTTAAAAGGGGTCATTTCATAATAATAAAGGCTCAATTCATTAAGAGGTAACAATCCTTAGTGTTTATGTACCTAAAAACAGATTTTGAGAGGGCATGAAGAAACAAAGCAAGAACATACATACAAATTCGAACTATAGTTGAAGATTAACTCTCAATAATAGATAACTGATAGAATTAAAATGAGTAAGAATATAAAAGATTATACCCTATAAGCCAACTTAACCTAACAGGATACTCCACTCAACAACAGCAAAATAAGCATTCTTTTCTTCTTTTTGAGACAGGGTCTTTCTCTGTCATCCAGGCTGGAGTACGGTGGCATGATCATGGCTCACTGTAGCGTTGATCTCTTGTGCTCAGGCAATCCTCTTGTTTCAGCCTCCTGAGTAAAAGGAACTACAGGTGCCTGCCACCGTGCCCTGCTGATTTTTTAAATTTTTTTGTAGAGATGAGGTTTTGCTATATTACCTAGGTTGGTCTTAAACTCCTGGCCTCCAGGAATCCTCCCACCTCAGCCAAGCGTTGGGATTACAAACATGGGACACCACACTGGCTGGAATACATATTCTTTTAGAGTGTACACAAAACATTAGCCAAAAAAGACAATAATCTGGGATATAAAATAAGTCTCAATAAATGTAAAAAGAGTCATCTCATATAACGTATGATCCATTACCATAATGGAATTAAATCACAAATCAATAACACAAAATATGTAGAAAATATCCAAATATTTGGGAACAAACACAATTAGAAATAATCCAAAAAACAAGAAATCAGGCAGGGCATGGTAGCTTATGCCTGTAATCCCAGCACTTTGGGAGGCTAAGGTGGGCAGATCACTTCAGGTCAAGAGCTCCAGACCAGCCTGGCCAACATCACGAAACCCCCTCTGTACTAAAAATACAAAAACTAGCCGGATGTGGTGGTGTACCCCTGTAATCCAGCTACTAGAGAGGCGGAGGCAGGAGAATCACTTGAATCCAGGAGGCAGAGATTGCAGTGAGCTGAGATCAAGCCACTGCACTCTAGCCTGGGGACAAGAGCGAAACTCCATCTGGAAAAAAAAAAATAGAAAGAAAACACAAAATCAAAAGGTGTTTTTTTCTTGTTTTGAGGTTGCCCAGGCCAGAGCACAATGGCTCCATCTCAGTTCACTGCAACCTCCACCTTCCAGGTTCAAGCGATTCTTGTGCCTCAGCCTCTCAAGTAGCTGCGCCACCACCCTCCCCCACCAGCTAATTTTTGTACTTTTAGCAGAGATGGGGATCCACCATGTTGGCCAGGCTGATCTTGAACTCCTGACCTCAGGTTATCCACCCACCTGGGCCTCCCAAAGTGCTGGGATTAACAGGTGTGAACCACTGCACCCGGCCTTCAAAAGGTATTTTAAACTGACTAAAAATGCTTGAACCTGGGAGGTGGAGGTTGCAATGAGCCAAGACTGTGCCACTGCACTCTAGCCTGGGCAACAGAGTGAGACACCATTTAAAAAAAANAAAAGAACAAATTAAGCCAAAAGAAAACAGAAAAGTAAAAGATCAGGATAGAAATCAGTGCAATAAAAAACAAAACAACAGAGAAGATTCCAAAATGCAGCTCTCAAGAAAATGGACAATCTCTAGTGAGGGCAATCAAAAAAAAGACAAGAAAACAATTTACCAGAATAGGAAATAAGAGAAGTGCTATCATAACAACATATGTTAAATGTATAAGGTAATATTATAAAAAAAATTTATAGCAATTTGTTAACTTTGGCAATTCATAAATAAAATGGACAAGTTCCTTGAAAGATAAAAACAACCAAAGATCATTCAAGGAGAAAAACATGAGTAGCCCTACAGCCACCAACGAAGTCTAATTTTTGCTTAAAATCCATCTTACAAAGAAAGCTTATATCCAGAGGTGAATTCTAACAAATACTTAAAGAAAAAACTACCAATTCTATACAAATTATTGAAGAAAATGGAAGAGAAAGCAATTATTTCCCAATCCATTCTGTAAGGCTATCACATTACTCAGATGCCAAAACAAGGCAAGGATATGAAACAATCCTCACAGGATTAAACAGAATTCTGGACAGAAATATAGTTATAATTAAGCATTAATTATACTGTACTTTGATCCATTTCTCTGTAACCACTGAAAGTTGACCACTGGCATTCCCATTGTTGCTACAGATAGAATTTCTGACATTAGAAACTTAGGCTTTTGTTTAAGAATTGCTTACGGCCAGGCGTGGTGGCTCACATCTGTAACCCCAGCACTTTGGGAGGCCAAGGCAGGAGGATCACAAGTTTGGGAACAGCCTGGGCAACATGGTGAAAACCAAAAATTAGCTGGGCATGGTAGCAGGGCCTGTACTTTCAGCTACTTGGGAGGCTGAGGCAGGGAGAATCACTTGAGCTTGAGAAGCATAAGTTGCAGTAAGTTCATATTGTGCCACTGCACTGTAGCCTGGGTAACAGAGTAAGCTTCGGTCTTTAAAAAAAAAAAAAAAGAAAAAAGAAAAAAAAAGAATCACTTAAGCAGGACAGTCTCAGTGGCTCATGTCTATCATCCCAGTGCTTTGTGAGGCCTAGGCAGGAGGATCGCTTTGGGCCAGGAGTTTGAGACCAGCCTGGGCAACATTGTGGGATCCCCATTTCCACAATTTTTTTTTTTTTTAATCAGAAGAGTTGCTTAAGCACAGAACAGCTGAAGCCAACCAGTTTAAAGATCACACAAAGATGTAAAGATACATCTACCTGTCTCATGATTTCACCCAGCATTCTTTGACCAACAATGATCTTAATCCTTCAGCCCACTCCAAAATCCTTAAAAGCCATGGTCTCAACTCCTTGGGAAGACAGATTTGCTGTTTCCTCCCATCTTTGTTTGTAGGCCCTATAATTAAACTCTTTCTCTGCAGCAACCCAGTGTCTCTGTTATTGACTTGCTGTGTGCATCAGACAACAGACCTATTATGGTTGCAGATATAAGAAGAGAATAATACAGACTAAGATAGCTCATGAAACAGATGCAAAATTTAGAAAAAAATTTTAAAATCAAATTCAACACTATAAAAAATACATGATGACCAAGCAGAGTTTATACCAGGAATGTAATATTGATTTAACATTTAAAATTTAACCAATGTATTCAACATATTAATACAAACCAAACAGGAAAATCTGATGATCATTCCAACAGATTTAAAAAGTATTCAACAAAATTCAAAAATCATTCCTAATGAGAACTCTTAGGCAAAGAGGAAGAGAAGAACTTTCTCAGTGTAATTAAATGACATCTATAAAAAGCCCACAGTTAACATCACACTTAATGGTGAAAGACTGAATACTTTCTCCTCTATGATAAAAAATAAGACAAGAATGTCTAATTCACTACTGGCAGTCAACATCATACTAGAGATTCTAGCCAGTGCAATAAAGCAAGAATATAAAATAAGGCATCCATTTGAAACAAACACTGTAAAATCTTATTCACAGGTGAAATGACTAAGTAGGAAATCTATAGTATCTACAAAAGTGCTATTAAAATTAAGTAAATTTAGCAAAATTGCAAGATAAAACATAAAATTATACAAAAAAGGCATATCTTTTTTTTTTTTTCAAGACAGAGACTCACATTGTTGCCCAGGTTGGAGTGCAGTGGCACGATCTAGACTTACTGAAACCTTTGCCTCCCTGGGTTCAAACAATTTTCTTACCTCAGCCTCCCAAGCAGCTGGGATTACAGGCATGTGCTACCACACAAGGCTAATTTTTGTATTTTTTAGTAGAAATGGGGTTTCACCATGTTGGCCAGGCTGGTGTCAAACTCCTGACCCAAGGTGATCCACCCTCCCCAGCCTCCCAAAGTGCTGCGATTACAGGCATGGGCCAAAACATCTAGCCCATGAAACGTATTTCTATAAACTAGCAAGGAAAAATCAGATACTAAAATTTTTATAAAAGTCCATTATAATACCATTAAAAAAATCAAACAGGGCTGGGTACAGCGGCTCATGCCTGTAATCCCAGCACTTTGGGAGGCTGAGGCAGGCAGAACACTTGAGGCCAGGAGTTTGAGACTATCCTGGCCAATATGGTAAAAACCCATCTTTACTAAAAATATAAAAATTAGCTGAGTGTGGTGGTGCAGGCCTGTAATGCCAGCTACTTGGGAGGCTGAGGCTACAGTGAGCCAAGATTGTGCCTCTGCACTCCCGCCTGGATGACAGAGCAAAACTCTGTTTCAAAAAAAAAAAAAAAAATCAGCCAGCCATGGTGGCTCACACCTGTAATCCCAGCACTTTGGGCGGCCAAGGCAGGCGGATCACCTGCTGTCAGGAGTTCAAGACTAGCCTGGCCAACATGGCAAAACCTCGTCTCTACTAAAAATACAAAAATTAGCCGAGCATCATGGTGGGCGCCTGTGGTCCCAGTTACTTGAGAGGCTGAGGCAGAAGAATCGCTTGAACACAGGAGGCGGAGCTTGCAGTGAGCACCACTGTACTCTAGCTTGGATGACATAGTGCAACTCTGCCCACATCCCAAAAAAAAAAAAGATTAACTCTGACAAAAGATGTACAAAATCTATATAATGAAAACTACAAAATAATACTGAAAGAAATTAAATTAGACCAAAATAGAGCTAAATAAGGACTCATGGGTCAGAAAACTCAATATACTCAATATTACTAAGACGTCAATTCTCCCCAAATTGATGTATAGCTCTAACGCAACCCCTGTCAAAATCCCACAAGGCTTTTATGTTGAAATTGATATAGTGTTCTTTTTTTTTTTTTGAGGCACAGTCTTGCTCTGTCACCCAGACTAGAGGTACAGTGGCCCTTATCTTGGCTGACTGCAACCTCTGTCTCCCAGGTTCAAGTGATTCTCCTGCCTTGGCCTCCTGAGTAGCTGGAATTACAGGTATGTACCACCACATCCCATGCCTAACTAATTTTGTATTTTTAGTAGCGATGGGATTTCAACACGGTGGCCAGGCTGGACTCAAACTCCTCCTTAGGTGATCCACCCGCCTCGGGCTCCCAAATTGCTGGGATTACAGGTATGAGCCACTATGCCTGGCCTAAAATTCTTATGAAAATGCAAGGGGCCTAGAAAAGTCAAATCTACTTTGAAAAATATTAATATAATTTGAGGATTTACATTGCAGTAACTTTACAGTAATCTTGAAGTCAAATCATCTAGACAGGCTGATATTGGCACCATGAGAGACAAACAGGTTAATAAAACATAACAAAGTTAGAAATGCACCACATATAGTATCAACTACAACTGCAAAGACAATTCAATGGAGAGAGAAGGCTTTTAAATAAATACGTTAATTGTATATGCACATACAAGAGGATAAAACTTCATTTCATATATTGTCACAATATAGAAAAATTAGCTTAAGATAAATCATAGATCCAAACATAAAACCTAAAACTGTAAAAAAGTCTAGGAAAGGCTGGGCACAGTGGCTCATGACTATAATTTTAACACTTTGGGAGGCCAAGGCAGGCAGATCACTTTGAGCTAAGGAGTTCAAGACTAGCCTGGGCAACAAGGCAAAACCCCGTCTCTACTAAAAATACAAAAATTAGCCAGGTGTGGTGGCACGCACTTGTAATTCCAGCTATTCCAGACGCCAAGACATAAGAATTGCTTGAGCCCAAGAGGCAGGTGTTGTAGTGAGCCAAGATTACACTACTATATTCCAGCCTGAATGACAGAGTGAGACTCTCTTTCAAAAAAAAAAGTCTAGGATAACTGAGAGCAGAGTCCCAACTATGCAGGAGGCAGAGGAGGTGGATCACCT
>NW_016107391.1:9352253-9357210 GCF_001604975.1 Cebus imitator | reverse complement strand
ATTCTTGGCTCACTGCAACCTTCGCCTCCTGGGTTCATGCGATTCTCCTGCCTCAGCCTCCTGAGTAGCTAGGATTATAGGTGCTTGCTACCATGCCTAGCTAATTTCGTATTTTTAGTAGAGTTGGAGTTTCTCCATGTTGCCGATGCTGGTTTGGAACTCCTGACCTCAAGTGATCCACTCATCTCAGCCTCCCAAAGTTCTGGGATTATAGGTGTGAGCCACTGCACCCAGCTGGCAATTTTTTTTTTTTTTTTTTGAGACAAGGTCTCACTCTG
This sequence comes from Cebus imitator, assembly GCF_001604975.1. Taxonomy (NCBI): domain Eukaryota; kingdom Metazoa; phylum Chordata; class Mammalia; order Primates; family Cebidae; genus Cebus; species Cebus imitator. The sequence continues at coordinate 9,356,932 of NW_016107391.1, read as the reverse complement.
TCACCTAGGCCGGAGTGCAAGTGGCATAATCATGGCTCACTGCAGCCTCAACCTCCCAAGCTCAAGTGATCCCCCGAGTAGCTGGGACTATAGGCCAGGCCACCATGCCCGGCTAATTTTTGTATTTTTTGTAGAAGTGGGGTCTTGCCTGGTTGGCCAGGCTAGTCTCACACTCCTGGCCTCAAGTGATCTACCCACCTCAGCCTCCCAAAGTGCTAGGATTACAGGCAAGAGCCACCTCGCCCGACCAAGCAAAGACTTCTTAAGACACCAAAAACATGACCTGTAAAAGAAAACACTGAAGAAGTAGACTTTATAAAAATTAACATGTGTTCTTAGAGAGACACTATTAAGAGAATGAAAAGTTAGTCCACAAAGCAAGCAAACAAATTTCCAAATCACATATGTGATAATGGCAGTAAGAATCTTTGCCCATTTCAAAATGGGCAAAATATTAAGACACTGCACCAAAGAAGATAAACAAATGGCAAGTAAGTACATGAAAAGATGCTCAAGATAATCTGTCTCTAGTGAAATGTAAACTGAAATCACAATGAGGTACCACTATAATACCGCTAGAAGGCTAAAAATTTAAAAGAATGACCATATCAAGTGTTATTAAGGACATGGAATAATTGGAACTCTCATATACCGCTGGCAAGAATATAAAACGGTTCAACCACTTTGGAAAACAGTATGAGAGTTGTAAGAAGTTAAATTACCCCCATCCCCAGACAGGGTCTCACTCTGTCACCCAGGCTGGAGAGTAGTGGCATGATCTCTGCTCACTGCAGCCTCAGCCACCTGTGCTCAAGCAATCCTCCCACCTTAGCCTCCTGAGTATCTAAAACTACAGGCCTGTGCCACCATGCCTGGGTAATTTTTTATTTTTAATTTTTTTGTGGAGACAGAGTGTCATTATGTTGCCTACACTGGTCTCAAACTCCTGGACTCAAGCGATCTTCCTGCCTCAACCTCTCAAAGTGCTAGGATTATAGGTGTGAGCTATAGACACCTACCATATACCTAACCACCCCACTAACAGGTATTTATCAAAAAGAAATAAAAGTATGCCAGGCATAGTGGCTCATGCCTGAATCTCAGCAATTTGAGAGGCCAAGGCAGGAGGATTGCTTGAGACCAGGAGTTCAAGACCAGCCTGGGCAATGTGGCAAAACTTTGTCTCTACAAAAAAAAAAATACAAAATTAGCCAGACATAGTGGCATGCACCTGTAGTCCCAGCTACTTGGGAGGCTGAGCTGAGAGACTGCTTGAACCTGGGAGTTCGTGACTGTAGTGAGCCATGATCATGCCACTGCACTCTAGCCTAGACAACAGAGTGAGACCTTGTCTTAAAAAAAGAAAAGCATACATTCATACAAAGATTTATACACAAATATTCACATCAGCTTTATTTTTAATAGCCAAAAACTAGACGCAATCCAAATGTCCATTAATAGGTAATTAGGTAAACTGTGATGCCATATAATTAAATATTACTTTAGTAATAAAAAAGAATTATCTACACATGCAGTGATATGGATGAATCTCAAAATAACAGTGTTGAGTGAAAGAAAGCCAGAACAAAAGAGACAGTACATATAGAATCCTTCCATTTATACAAAATTCTTGAAAATACAAACTAATCTATACTGACAGAAGTCAGATTACTGGCTGCCTAGGGATGGGAGTGATCAGGAATGGAGGGAAGAAAGCATTATATAAGGATCATATAGAAACTTTTGGCAGTGACTAATATATTTATTATCTTGATTGTGTTGACAGTTTCCCAGTTGTGCATGTATGTCAAAACTTATCAAAGTGTATATTTTAAATATATGCCATTTATTAAATGTCAATCTTCAATAAAGTTATATAAAAGATATTTCACTATTTAAATGTTTAAAATAATATGCCATGAAGTTTTTAACATATATAAATTATACATATAACAACAGAGGGAATGATGAGAGAAATAAAGTTAAGCTGTTGTAAAGCAATTAAGCTATACGAGAAATGATGTATTCTTTTTTTTTTTTTTGAAACAGAGTTTCGCTCTTGTTGCACAGACTGGAGTGCAGTAGCACAATCCTGGCTCCCTGCAACCTCGCCTCCCAGGTTCAAGCAACTCTCCTGCCTTAGCCTCCCAAGTAGCTGGGATTACAGACATGCACCACCATGCCTGGCTAATTTTGTATTTTTAGTAGAGACAGGGTTTCTCCATGTTGGTCAGGCTGGCCTCAAAACCCCTGACCTCAGGTGATTCGCCTGCCTCGCCCTCCCACAGTGCTGAGATTACAGGCGTGGGCCACTGCCTTAGCCCCAAGAAATGATGTATTCTTATAAAGTAATTGTAATATGTTTAAATTTAAATTGTAAGCCCTAGAGCAAACACACACACACATGCACTGATATCTAAAGGACTCACACTTTCCTATTTTATTATTTTTATTTTATTTATTTTTATTTATTTATTTTTTTTTAAAGACGGGGTTTCACTGTGTTGGTCAGGCTGGTCTTGAACTCCCGACCTCAGGTGATCCACCCACCTTGGCCTCCAAAGTGCTTGGATTACAGACGTGAGCCACCACGCCCGGCCAACACTTTCCTATTTTAAAACTTGCCACAAAAGCTACAGTAGACAAGATGGTGTGATAATAGCATAAGAAAAGACACATAGATCAAAAAAACATAGTTGAAAGTTTAGAAACACCCTCACATCTATGGTGAATTGATTTTTGACAAAGATGCCAAGACAATTCATTGAAAAAAGAATAACCTTTTCAACAAATGCTGTAGAGACAACTGCATATGCACATGCAAAAGAATGAATGTGGACCCTAACACCTCATAGACACAAATTAACTCAAAATGGATGAAAGACCTAAATGTAAGAGAAAATTATGAAACTCTTAAAAGAAAAAAGGTGGCCAGGTACGGTGGCTCACACCTGTATTCCCAGCACTTTGGGAAGCCGAGGTGGGTGGATCACGAGGTCAAGAGATCGAGACCATCCTGGCCAACATAGTGAAACCCCATGTCTACTAAAAATACTAAAAAAATTAGCTGGGTGTTATGGCGCAGGCCTGTAGTCCCAGCTACTCAGGAGGCTGAGGCAGAAGAATCACTTGAACTCAGGCAGCAGAGGTTGCAGTGAGCTGAGATCGTACCGCTGCACTTCAGCCTGGTGACAGAATGAGATTCCGTCTCAAAAAAAAAAGAAAAGAAAAAGAAAAAAGTATAAATCTTTATTATTTTGGATTATGCAATGGTTTCTTGACTATGACATCAAAAACACAAGCAACAACAAAAATTAGATAAATTGGACTTCTTCAAAATAAAAAACTTTTGTGCTTCAAAGAATACCATAAAGAAAGCAAAAAGACAGGCCAAAGAATGGGAGATTTTTGTAAATCATGCATCTGATAAGAAATTGATTTCTAGAATTTATAAAAAACTCTTGGCCAGGCACAGTGCCTCATTCCCGTAATTCCAGCACATTGAGAGGACAAGGCGAGTGGACTCCTTGAGCGCAGAAGTTCGAGACCAGCCTGGACAATATGGAGAAACCTCATCTCTACCAAAAATATAAAAATTTGCCAGGCATGGTGGTACTCAAGACAGGAAGATCGCTGGAATCTGGCAAGTTTAGGCTGTAGTGAGCCAGGATCCCACCAATAAACTCCAGCCTGGGTGACAGAGACAGACCTTGTTTCAAAAAATATATATATATAAATAAATATAATTCAATAAAGACAATCAAATTTAAAAACGAGCGATAAAGGGGTCAGGCATAGTAGCTCATGCCTGTAATCCCAGCTTAGGGAGCCCGAGGCAGGAGTATCATCTGAGGTCAGGAGTTCAAGACCAGCCTGGCCAAGATGGTGAAACCTGTCTCTACTAAAAATACAAAGTTAGCTGGGCATGGTGGCGCATGCCTGTAATTCCAGCTACTTAGGAGGCTGAGGCAGGGGAATTACTTGAACCCAGGAGATTGAGGTTACAGTGAGTCAAGATCATACCATCTCACTCCAGCCTGAGCAACAAGAGCAAAACTCTTGTCTCAAAAAAATAAAATTAAATTAAATTAAAATGAGCAAAATAAACCAAAAAAATAACGATAAAAATTTTTTTTAAATTGATTTCACTGTGTAGATTAAGGAAATGTGGTACATATACACCATGAAATACTATGCAGCCATAAAAAAGTACAAAATAATGTCCTTTGAGGCAACATGGATACAGCTGGAGGCCATTACCACAAGCAAACTAACACAGAAACAGAAAATCAAATACTGCATGTTCTCGTGTATAAGTAGGAGCTAAACACTGGATACACATGGACATAAAGATGGGAATGACACAGAGGACTATTAAAGAGGGGAGTGATGGAGCAGGCAAGGGCTGAAAAACTACCTAGTGAGTACTATAATCACTACCTGGGTGACATATTCATTTGTATTCTAAACCTCAGCATCATGCAATATACTGCTGTAACAAACCTGCATATGTACCCACTAATTTGAAAATAAAAGCTGGAAAAAAATTTTCTTAAAAAAGGTAAAGCTCTGAAGACATATTTCTCTAAGTTATATAAAAGGCTGGCTGCCATGGCTCACATCTGAAATCCTAGCACTTTGGGAGGCAGAAATGACAGGATTGCTTAAGGCCAGGAGTT
>NW_016107391.1:9348172-9351282 GCF_001604975.1 Cebus imitator | reverse complement strand
AAAGAAAACATAGATAAGAAAGATAATAACATGTCTAGATGAAACTGGAGCACTCATGCATTGCTAACAGGAACATAAAATAGAGCAGCCACTTTGGAAATCATCTGGCAGTTCCTTTAATGATTAAATACAGACTTACCAAATGACACAGCAATTTCATTCCTTGGTATAGAACCAAGAGACATGAAAACATATGTCCACAAAAACACCTCTACTTGAAATTATTCATGGCCGGGCGCAATGGCTCAGGCCTGTAATCCCAGCACTATGGGAGGCTGAGGTGTGTGGATCACCAGGTCAAGAGATCGAGATCATACTGCCCAACAAGGTGAAATCCCATCTCTACTAAAAATACAAAAATTAGCTGGGCATGGTGGCATGTGCCTATAGTCCCAGCTACTCGGGAGGCTGAGGCAGGAGAATCACTTGAACCCAGGAGACAGAGGCTGTGGTGAGCCGAGATCACGCCATTGCACTCCAGCCTGGCGAGAGAGTGAGACTCTGTCTCAAAAAAAACCAAGAAATTATTCATAATAGCCCCAAAGTGGAGAATATCCATTAACTAATGGATAAATAAAATATGACATATCCATAAAATGAAATAAACTCGTCCGTGAGTACTGCAAGTACTGACACATGCTATAACAGGGATGAACCTTGAAAACATCATGCTAAGTCAAAGAAATCAGTCACAAAAGATCATAGAGTATATGATTCCACTTAACATAAAATGTCCCCAATAGGCAAATCTATACAGACAAAAGGTAGATTAGTGGCTGTCAGGCACTGGGGAAGGACGCTTTGGAAGATATGTAATAGTGACTAATAAAGGATACAGGGTTTCTTTCTAGGTTTATAGAAATGTCCTAAAATGATGGTGGTGTTGGTGGTATAACTGTGAATATACTAACAATCAGTGAATTGTACAGTTTAGATGGGTGAATTTAAGATATGTCATGTCTTCATAAAACTCTTACCCCAAAGAAGTAGGTATTATGGCCACACATGGTGGCTCATGCCTGTAATCCCAACAGTTTGGGAGGCCGAGGTGGGTGGATAACCTGAGGTCAGGAATTTGAGACCAGCCTGGCTAACCTGGTGAAACCTCATCCCTACTGAAAAATATAAAAATTACCCAGGTGTGGTGGCACACACCTATAATCCCAGCTACTGGGGAGCCTGAGGAAGGAGAAACACTTGAACTCAGGACACACCACTGCACTCCAGGCTGGGTGACAAAGTCAGACTTTGTCTCCAAAAAAAAAAAAAAAAGTAAGTACTAGGCAGAATAATGAACTTAGGTTCAAAGTCTTCTGATAAACTCAAGCTTTAATTTCAGAACTAAAAAAATAAAACAGGTATAAACATTAAAGAGATAAAATGGAATATAGAATAATTATTTAATACTAAAGAAGCCTGAGAAAGGAAAGAACTGATGGGTCAAACAGAAAGCAATTAGCAAAAGTGTGCATTTTAAACCCAAAAATATTAATAATTACATCAAAAGAAAATGAATTAAACACTCCAAGATTAAATACCTGAGACTGGCAGGGTGGATAAAAAAGCAAGACCGAGTGATATGATGCCTATAAGAAACCTGTTATATAAATAATATGTATATAAAGATATGGATTAAAAGTAAAAGAGGGTTGGGCGCAGTGGCTCACACCTGTAATTCCAACACTTTGGAGGCCAAGGTGGGTGAATCATGAGGTCCGGAGTTCAAGACCAGCCTGGCCAACATGGTGAAACCCCGTCTCTACTAAAGATACACAAAATTAGCCAGGCATGGTGATGCATGCCTGTAATCCCAGCTACTCAGGAGGCTGAGGCAGGAGAATAGCTTGAACCTAGGAGGTGGAGGTTGCAGTGAGCTGAGATTGTGCCATTGCACTGCAGCCTGGACAACAGGGTAAGGCTCCAACTCAAAAAAAGACAAAAATAAAAGCATGAAAATTGGTAAACCAGGCTAAAAATAAATTAAAACAAAGCTGGAGTAGCTATATTAATAATTGACAAAGTAGACTTCAGAATAAACATTCATAGCAGAGATAAAGAGGGACATCTCATAATGAAAAAAGGATCACTTAATCAGAAAGACATAGCAATCTTAGATTTGTACATACCCACTGAAAATACTTCAAAATACAGGAATCAAGAACGGACAAAACTTTCTGAAAGGGGTAAGAAGACAAATCCACAAATACAGACATAGATGTCAATACTCCTTTCAGTAACTGATGGAACAAGTAGAGAGAAAGTCAGTAAAAATACAGGTGACTTATCTACTCTCATCCCAATTGATCTGAGATATACAGAACATGCTGTGTCTAGTGCACATGAAATAGTCACCATCTAAAAAATGTTCAAATATTTGAAAACACTATTCAAAGAGGTCACACAGAAAATTTGAAAATCCTTTGTACTGAATATAATAAAAACAAATCATACTAAAATTTGTAGGATACACCTAAAACAGGTCTTGGAGTTAAAATACTAGCTTCAATAATTATATTAGAAAACACGTAGGGCATGGTGGCTCACGCCTGTAATCCCACTACTTTGGGAGGCAGAGGCAGGTGGATCATCTGAGGTCAGGAGTTTGAGACCAGCCTAGCCAACATGGTGAAACACCGTCTCTACTAAAAATACAAAACTTACCCAGGTGTGGTGGCATGTGCCTGTAGTCCCAACTACTCAGGAGGCTGAGACAGGAGAACTGCTAGAACCCAGGAGGCGGAAGTTGCAGTGAGCTGAGATTGCACCACTTCACTCCAGCCTGGGCAACAGAGCAAGACTCTATCTCAAAAAACAAACACACAAAAAAAAACTCAAACTGCACATTAAACATCGGTGCATTTTGCATATGTAAATAAAGATTCAAAAAGTAAGAGTGATAAGGCACACATAGACAGAAAGTTTTTAAATCTACCTGACATCATTCACAAAGATAAACATAAAAAATAAAACCACATCAAAAGAAAAATAAGAGGGTATGTTCATGATCCTAGAGAAAGAAAAGTCTTCTTTAACAAGATATTAAAAACAAAGCTGTAAAGGAAGAGAAAGATATATTTTATTCGTCAAAATTAAAACCTTTAGGCCATAAA
>NW_016107391.1:9339592-9346822 GCF_001604975.1 Cebus imitator | reverse complement strand
TGACCAGGATGGTCTCGATCTCTTGACCTCGTGATCCACCCACCTCGGCCTCCCAAAGTGCTAGGATTACAGGCGTGAGCCACCGCGCCCGGCCTACGAAAAACCTTTTTCAAAGGGACATACGTATGGTTGCTATGTCTTATGGAAACAGGTTCTTAAAACCACAGTTTGAGAAGCCCTTACCAACTCTGGCCTACAATACCAAAATAGTTTGCAATAAATATCAATGTCTATTTTTTTTTTTTTGATAGGATCTTGCTCTGTTGCCCAGGCTGGAGCGCAATGGTGCAATCACAGCTCACTGCAGCCTTGACCTCCCAGGTTCAAGCGATCCTCCCATCTTAGCCTCCCAAGTAGCTGGGACCACAGGTGTGTGCCACTATGCCCAGCTAATTTTTTTTTTCCATTTTTGGTAGAGATGGTGTCTTATTATTTGACTAGGCTGGTCACGAACTCCTGGCCTCAAGAGAGTCTCTTGCCTCAGCCTTTCAAAGTGCTGACATTACAGGCATAAGCCACTGTGTCCGGCTATATCAATATGTTTTAAATCTCTCCCCCGTATTGCCTTCTAAGCTTTTTAAAATAGCCCTTGATCCAAGATGCTTTCAGTTCCATTACCCTGCTAATTATCTTCATAACAGTTGTCACTATCTGAACTTATCTATTTATTCACTTATTTACTGTCTGTCTCCCACTAGAATAGGAATGGCAAGACAATTTTTAATCCATATGATTTTAGTCAAGCCATTTAGAGTTTTCTTACATTATGAAAGACACATTTTGTTTACTTACCTTAGTTGGAAAAGGAAATTTGGAAGGTTCTGTTTTGCATGGTGTATGAATAGCCGTTAGAGGGGGAGGCCATGAATGCGTCATCTCCTGAAATGTAATTATTACAGTTTGTTTTCAACCAGGTCAAGGATAAAAATTATACAGCTAAAAACCAGATTTGTATTTATAAATACTGGTTTCATGACAGCTCCTCCGAAATTCTACATACTTAATAAATATTAAGTACAATTGTGTGCAAGGCACTAGATGTAGGTAATAAGAAGATTAATAAACACTCCCTGGCTTCAAGGAGTTTACAATTCAAATGATGAAACCTGTGAATTGTTACAGAAATCAGCCTGTAATCAAATACAAGGCACATAATAAAACGCTAATAAGGAAGAGCTTGCTGTGAGAGTAGGAGGAAGGGGACAATGATAAGGAAAACAGCTAACATTTACTGTGTACCTTTAATGGGCCAGGCACTGTGCTAAGTGTTTTACATGTTTATTACTCATTTCATACTCACAATGACATTATGAGGTAGATACCATTATTATCCTACCTCTACTTAGGATGACACTGAAGCACAAAAGTTATTTATTCAAGGCCATACACTTAGTAAATAATAAACATTGTATTTCATCCTCAAAAGTCTGGCTATAGTCTACATGCTCATAGAAAAATTTTGACAGGCGAAGAAATCAGAAGAGAAATTTCAAAAGCACATGAGGAAGAAAACAGAAAAGCAAGACCCTAAGTTTGATTTTATTCAATGCCTTCTGTCTAATCTTAATGCCAAATATGTCTGGGTGAGGGCTAAGATAATCTTACCAGCCCTCACCCAGACGTATTTGACCAGCTGAGGAGACAGAGGTATCAGAATAAGGAGAGAGTGTTTTATTTCTGGCATTTAGATCAAAGTAAGCCATCAGTTAAATTAAGAAAATACAACAAATTAACAGTGGTATAACACCTACGAATTTATCCCATAGCAATATCTATACAGTTTTGTAAAGATACATGTACAAGGGATTCACACTTCAAAAACTGAAACAACCACACAAACAAACAACAAAAAAGAACACCCTGAGCTGAGAAAGATCATGAAGAAAGGCTTTTCATGCTTGATGCTTATATGCCTGATAAACAAAAAAGGCTACAAAAACCACAACCTTGCACAAAGGTCATCAAAACCTTAAACCAAAAAGTATTTCCACAAGGACATCTGTCCAGCCTGTCCAACCTCAGACTGGTGTCATCCTTACTACTGATCTTTGTAGCCAAGAATAATTATTTCAAAAACAATTATGTAATCTTCCTCATTGTTCCCTTTAAAAACCTTTGTCTTTCTTTGCCTCCTTGAATACGCACACAGACTTGTATGGCACACATATTCCCGTTGCAATGCTCTATTCCCATTGTCTTTTCTTTTAGAGAGCCTCTGTTATTTAGGTTGACACCAACAAAGTATTGATTAAATAAATTATCAGACATCTATAAAACAGAATACCAAGTAGACATTAAAATGATAAATTTAACTATTAATATGTAATGATGCCCACAGTATTTTGTTAAGTGACAAAGACAAATCAGAGTCTATGTCCTAGTAAATGTTTATAACTTGCTTTGGGCAACAGAATGACAGAAGGAAGAAGAGATGAGGGCATGTGATATATTACTAATTGAACCTCTTAAAATAGCCATCTGTACAAAATTGCTCTTTATTCCCTTAAAATGCTTTTTTTTTAAATAGAATTTCACTTCCTGAAATAATAGTATATAATTGATTACTTCATACATCCAGCTCTAGAATATCAGCTCAAAGACATAACAGCTATCATTATGACCACTGTATTCCCAGTGGCTGACACAAAGTAGGTGTTCAATTAGCATGCCTTGAATAAATCATTTTTTCAATAAATAGACATTACTTTTAGAGTAATTTATTTTTCTTTAAGTTCATCACAGAGTTCCTACAAATGATACAACTACAAATACAAAGAAAACATGAAGGCAACACACACCTGAAGTTCCTTGCATACTACAGATAGGAAAGGGAAAAGGAAACAGAAATTCATAAACTCAGGTTTTTAGCATTGGCATTTTATATCTCAAATGTCAAAATTCTCAAATAAAAATTTGATCTAATTCTCCAACTATCATTGAATAGACTGAGTACCTTTTAACTAAAGGCCAAGTGCCAAGTCCCCTGTGCATATAAAATGTAGATGTCAATAACATTAAAGAGATCATTAAATGTAAGAAAATTTTCCAGGTACTAATAATTCCATGCACTGTTGAGGATTCAGAGGAAAATATTACGCTCCCTACACTTTTTATATACGTGGCAACTAAGAAATGAATGAGATTCAAATGAAAGAGCAGTCACTGTAGTCTCAGAATCTGATACGAAGAAGGATTTCATTGGGATTCCAGGAAAAAACAATCTACATATAACTGAAGAAGAAGGAAAAAGATTCCAAACTTACTTTATTTAAGGAGGTAAAACAGCAAGAAAGTATGTGGCTTAGGGAAATCAGTTTTGCCAAACCTCTTTCATTTTCAATCAGTAATGAAAGAGATTAGGACTGGTCTATGAACATTAAATTTGGATACTATTCTTTCTACAGGTTTTAGAGAGCCACTGAAAATTTTTAAGTAAAAAATTAATTTATGAAGACCAGGGCCTGAAGTAAAGAATCAGGAAGCAATGCAAAAGACTATAAGCAGGGAGATTCTGGAGGCAGAAAGGCTGAGTGAGGACTCGGTGTTATAATTATTGAAGCTCAAGGTTGCAGAAATGGAAAGAAAGGAATGGATATTTAAAAAACAAAAATTTCAAAGTCTACATCTAGTTTTGCAACTACATAGAACATGAGGAAGAAATCACAGATAATTAGGATTCTACATTTACAAGCATGGGAAAATGGTGTACTACTAATCCAAGGAAGTCTGATAAGTATGCTTTAGACATGTTGAGTCTGAAGAAGCAAAGAGAAATAAATCCCAATGGAAACCCAGCTAAGAAGCAATGGAGACAAACCAAAACCCAAGAGGTCAATGCAGGAGAGAAAGCCTAAACAGCTGTCTAACAGATAAAGCCAAGAATGGTGGAAAAGGCAAGTCAAAGAGCAGAAAGAGCAGAGGCTAGAAGAATGCACCTGCACTTAAAGGATAAGAGAAGACACAAGGTTTCTAAAAAGGGCAAAGAAAGAGAGGCAAGAAAGGTAGAAGGCAAATAAAAACAATGAAGCATAACAACAGTCAAGTACAGAAGAATGTTTCAAAAGGAAAAAATACACAGCAGAAAGAATAAAAAAGAACTCAACTGATGCCTCAGGATGGAAGGAGAAAGATAATGACCACAGAGAAACGGGTTCAGCAAAATGGTAGAGGTAAAAAAGAAATTACAGTGGGCTAAAGGAAGGAATGGGAAAGAAAACAGTGGAAGGAATCAATGCAGGTAGTCTTTCAAAGGTATTCACAGTGAAATAGGGAGTATAGACACAATTTCAGAAGCTCACAAAAAAAAAAAAAGAAAAGAAAATTAAGTAATATGTGACTAACAGTTTACAAAGCAAAAAGTAGTCACTGTCATTCATTAATTCACTGGACTTTCTTTTTCCAATAGCATAATGTACTTCTTGATCATGTGTCGATTTTAAACATATTTCACTAAATATCCAAAATGTTGGCCAGGCACGGTGGCTCATGCCTAAAATCCCAGCACTTTGGGAGGCCAAAGCAGGCGGATCACCTGATGTCAGGAGTTCCAAACTGGCCTGGCCAACATGGCGATACCCCATTTCTACTAAAAAAAAAAAAAAAAAAAAAAAAAATTATAGAAATTAGCCAGGTGGGGTGGTGGGTACCTATAATCCCAGCTACTCAGGAGGCTGAGGCAGGAGAATCACTTGATCTCCAGAGGCAGAGGCTGCAGTGAGCCGACATCATGCCATTGCACTCCTGCCTGTGTGACAGAGCAAAACCCTGTCTCAAAAAAAATTAAAAACAAAAACAAAAACAAAACGTGTAAAACACAGCCAGACACAGTGACTCATGCCTGTAATCCCAACACTTTGGAAGGCCGAAGCAGGTGGTTTACCTGAGGTCAGGAGTTTGAGACCAGCCTGACTAACATGGTGAAATCCCATCTCTACTAAAAATACAAAAATTAGCTGGGCATGGTGGCGGGTACCTGTAACCCCAGCTACTCGGGAGGCTGAGGCACAAGAATCACTTGTACCCAGGAGGCAGAGTTTACAGTGAGCCAAGATCGTGCCACTGCACTCCAGTGTGGGCCACAGAGCAAGACCCCATATATTATAAANAAAAAAAAAAAAAAAAAAAAAAGTGCAAAACTGGAAGGAAATCTATTACTGTAAGATTTGACCAGTATGCACAGATGAACTAAAGCAAGGTATTTTGATCAAAATGGTTTGACTGATAACTACTGAGCTTTTTGCACTTCAAATTATTAACAGTTAAGCATGAGAAAGTACAGTTATAATTGGCTGGTTCATGTTTTCCAGGCAAAGTAAGTGTTAAGACTAAAATTTGTTTTACTTAAAAACAAAGAATGTAGCCGGGTACAGTGGCTCACACCTGTAATCCCCCAGCACTTTCAGAGGCTTAAGTGGGGGTGGATCACCTGAGGTCAGGGATTCCAGATCAGCCTAGCCAACATGGTGAAACTCCATCTCTACAAAAATATAGAAGTTAGCTGGGCATGATGGTGGGCGCCTGTAATCCCAGCTACTTGGGAGGCTGAGATGGGAGAATCATTTGAACCTGGGAGGTGGAGATTGCAGTGAGCCAAGATCGAACCATTGCACTCCAACCTGGGCAACAGAGTGAGACTCTGTCTCAAAAAACACAACAAAAAAACACAAAGAACAAAGCTCTTTGAAGGCAAATGGTAAACAAACCATGTGATTTAGAACCTATATAAGCAACAGAGAGTACATTATTTATGATGGGCATAAGTTACACATATCAGCAATCTGTTGCTTCAGATCCTTTGTGAAATATTAGGTAGAAGAAGGATAAGAGGGTAGCAGAGCATAAAAATTTAAAGAGCTTGAAATGATTTTTTTTTTAAACTTACTTTTAGGATTTCATCCACACAGCTCACATCACCAGAAGCTGATGCCTTAAGAGAAGAAGCAGCACACATCAGATTTTTATCAGTAGACTTTTAGTATTTGCTTCACAGACTTAAAAACATTATTGAAAGTATTTATGATCCCACTACTCTAATCAGAACACTGGTTAGAATCTTTGGATTAATTTCCTTAAATACAAATTTTTCAAGCACCGGAAAATTCTAATCACTAAACCATACAAAGCTAGGGGAACTTTAAAGTTTTCAAAGGTTTTAAGTTTTTTATCTTATATTTTAGATTAGAAATAATTTTTAGAATGTAATTTTTCAGGTGTGCAGCTTATCCAAAAATTTAACTTATCTATATATAAAAGATATCATGATACTGAGATACATCATTTCATATAAACAGAGTTAACCCATTTATGCCAGAGATTGCAAAGTTTTTTTGTGAAAAATCAGACCTTGGCAATGACCTTGAGCAGTAGGATATAAATAACAAGCTTAGCAATCCAATAATGAAACACTAGGCATAAATGGGTTAAACAAGTATTACTGAAAGACTACTGGGGTAGAACATGGACATTTTACACAGTCTTTCTAAATCACAAAAAGCAAATTATTTATTCTAATGCACAAACGGGAATTAGAGAGCTGAACTCCAGTCTAGCTCTAAAGATCATGTTGTTTAAAGAAAGAAGAAATTACCATTTTACTGTTCTCTAGAGAGGTGTAATTAGATAACAAATGCCACTCAAAATGAGTTTCCCAAGGCCACTGGAAAGATGTTTTAAATGCTTGCAAAACAGCATTTTACATTACCCAGATTCTTCCCTCCACCCTTTTGAGCTAAGAGTTATAATTTTTTGGCTACTGACATTACTTTCCAAATTTTTTTTTAATTGCACAAACTACATCAAAAGATAAAATTTGGGGCTGGGCGCAGTGGCTTACACCTATAATCCCAGCACTTTGGGAGGCCGAGGCAGGCCAATCACCTGAGGTCAGGAGTTTGAGACCAGAGTGACCAAAATGGTGAAACCCCCATCTCTACTAAAAATACAAAATTAGCCAGGTGTGGTGGCACATGCCTGTGATCCTAGCTACTCAGGAGACTGAGGCAGAAGAATCGCTTGAACTTGGGAGGTGGAGGTTGCAGTGAGCTAAAATCATGTCACTGCATTCCAGCCTGGGCAACAAGAGCAAAACTCTGTCTCCAAAAAAAAAAGAGATAGAGAGGCCGGGCGCGGTGGCTCAAGCCTGTAATCCCAGCACTTTGGGAGGCCGAGGCAGGTGGATCACAAGGTCAAGAGATCGAGACCATCCTGGTCAACATGGTGAAACCCCGTCTC
>NW_016107391.1:9323297-9339405 GCF_001604975.1 Cebus imitator | reverse complement strand
AAAAAAAAAAAAAAAAAAAAAAAAAGAGATAGAGATAAAATTTGGGTAAGGCATGATGGTCATGTCTGTAACCTCAGCATTTTGGGAAGCCAAGGTGAGAGGATCACTTGAGATTAGGAGTTCCAGACCAGCCTGGGTAACATGATGAGACACCCATCTCAGAAAAAAAGATAAAATTTCAGCTATTTCACAGTGAAATGTTCACTTGTTTGGTTGTTTTGAATATCATGCTTTGGGATACAATTCAATTCAAATTTCAAACCATCACTATGAATCTGGAGCAGCTGTCTCAATCTTTTAATATAACCGGAGAGGCCGGGCATGGTGGCTCATGCCTGTAATCCCAGTACTTTAGGAGGCCAAGGCAGGAGGATCATTTTAGGTCAAGAGTTCAAGACCAGCCTGTCAACTTGGTGAAACCCTGTCTATACTAAAAATACAAAATTAGCTGGGTGTGGTGGCGCATGCCTGTAATCCCAGCTACTTTGGAGGCTGAGGTAGGAGAACTGCTTGAACCCAGGAGGAGGAGATTGCAGTGAGCCAAGATGGGGCCACTGCACTCCAGCCTGGGTGACAGCGAAACTCCGCTTAAAAAAAAAAAAAAAAGAAAAAGCATAACCAGAGAAAAGGATCATAGCATTCAAAGAATACAATATTACCATTTCCACAGACTCAAAAGTCCCATTTACCATAACCATAAACCATGACCTGCATCTCATTCATTAGTATTAATCTAAGCGTAGAGAAGTTAATTTTGTTTTTAAACAACAAAGGTATATTGTTCCATAAAATTAAAATGCAGAAAGCTAAGATATCAATGGTTCTTTTATTCTATAACTGACTTGTCATCTTAATATTTGAAAACTGTGGATGACATTTTCTCCATTTCCCAAAAGGACAAGTTAATGGCTCTACAGATCCATTTGGGAGTAACTCATAAGTCTGTCTACATTTTTTTCAATCTTTAAACTTCTACATTCCTTACTATTAAGGCAAGGAAGTAGTCCAAATTCAATCATAATTTCATGACCAGTCAATTGCTTCACAGTCACAACGTTAAAAGCTCTAAATGTGTGACTTACATCCAGTGGTTGGGAAGGTATTTTCAGCTTGGTGAGATGTGCTTTGCTGCTGGGCTTCAGCTCAGTCATGCTGTTGCCATGGGATTGGCTGCTGTAGTGCTCAGAAGACAGCTTTGGTTCCATGGACTCTTGTCCGTCCATGGGCCGCACATAGGCAGTGGGTTTCTGTAACATCGAGTTGGACTTTGACATCAATGAGGGTGGGAAAGATTGATTTGAGTGCTGCCCACTTGAAAAAGGTACACGGGAAGGAGAATCCCAGTTTGCATCAGGGTCCCGAGGCGATTTGGAGCGTTGATGTTCCTTGCTATGGTGATCACTCCCATGAGACCTGGAATGACTAGAGCTTAATGAAGAAACAGCCTGGGGTTTTCCGGGGCTAGAAGAACGTGACTTGGAGTGTTCTGATCCATGCTGGCCTTTTTTCCGGCTACTGCTCACACTACTGTTATATGACTCACGGTCATGCCTCTGACTGCTACTATTAGTGCCACTACTACTACCTGCACTGGTCCGCTGGCTACTATGTCCACTCTGTAAGCCTGAGGACCGTTTCTGAGACTGAGAAGTGCTGGGTGCGGGTCCTACTGGAGTCCATTTGCTACTCTGATGAGAGCCTCCATGTCTCTGTTCAAAGAAATTTGGGTTAGATTTTTCATCTGCTGATGGTGGTACTGTAGGCTTGGGAATTGCAACAAGCTTTGGTATAGATCTGTCTCCTATGAAATCCTTCATTTCATCGTAGTTTCCAAGCATACTCTGAATACGGCTTGATAACTTATCTTCTTTGCTAGTCTACAAAAAAAATTAAAAAATAAAATTACATAATGAGCATATTAGAAATAAAATATGCTTCTGAACTAATTTTCCAAACTTCTAAATCAATGGAAAGGGGTTTTTTAAAGGGAGGCTTTACCTCATATCTTAATGTTAATACCTTGAAGCAAACTCCAAATATATCATTTCTGTAGTGAAAAACAAAAATAATCATTGAAAATTGTCTAAAAATAACCACGTTAAAATATAAGCCAAGTGCAGTGGCACGTGCCTGTACTTCCAGCTACTCCAGGCAGCTGAGGCAGGAGGACTATTCAATTCCAAGATTTTATACTATGATTGAGCGCCTGTGAATAGCTACTGCACTCCAGCACGGATAACATAGCAAGACTCTGTCTTTTAAATATATATAGTTTTTTGAAGGGCTGGGCGCAGTGGCTCACTCCTGTAATTCCAGCACTTTGGGAGGCCGAGGTGGGCGGTCACCTGATGTCAGGAATTCTAGACCAGCCTGGACAACATGGTGAAAACCCATTTCTACTAAAAATGCAAACATTAGCCGGAGGTGGCTGGACACGGTAGCTCATGCCTGTAATTCCAACACTTTGGGAGGCTGAGGCAGACAGATCACCTGAGGTCAGGAGTTGGAGACAAGCCTAGCCAACATGGTGAAACCCCATCTCTACTAAAAATACAAAAATTAGCTAGGTATGGTGGCGGGCACCTGTAATCTAAGCTACTCAGGAGGCTGAGGCATGAGAATCGCTTGAACCCAGGAGGTGGAGGGTGCAGTGAGCCAAGGCTGCATTATTGCACTCCAGTGAGAATCCATCTCCAAAAAGGAAAAAATTAACCAGGCAAGGTGGTGCATGCCTGTAATCCCAGCTACTTGGGAGTCTGAGGCAGGAGAATCACTTGAACCTAGGAGCCAGTGATGACAGTGAGCTAAGATCATGACATGGCGGTCACACCTGGATGAAAGAACGAGACTCCATCTAAAAAAACAAAGTATTTTGAAGAACAGAAAAGTAAACTGCCTTTATAAAATTAAGTTCACAGGCCAGCAGATTAGCTAACATTTGTATTTTGGCAGTTTATGAAAATATTACATTCCTTATAATTCAATGTTATAGTTAGAAGCAGAAACAAAAATTTAGTGAAACAAGTTATACCCAAGTGACTCTATAACAGAAAAAGAAATCAGACTGATACTGAAAACACATTTATTCAAACATACTAATAGTCTCTGAAACTCTGTAAACTAAGCAGCAAACGGCAATAAGTGAGGAGAAGAAACAAAAGCATCTATGAAAAACATTCATTTTTTATTGATACCATACTTAAAGAACACCTAGGAAAAATCAAACAATGCAAATTGAGTCACAAAATACTAATTTAATTCAAGGCTCAGAATGGTAAAGTACCTGCCCATGGTTAGTAGCACAACTAGGAAAATAGAGATAAATGTATGAGCCAACTCAGACCACATTTTTAAGAACACAGTACAGCAATAGGAGATGGGTTGGAAGACAACTTTTTGGGTGCTGGTAATGCTCTATTTCTTGATCTGAATGCTGAATGTATGAAGCTGCTGATGTTGTGAAAATTCTTCAAGCCATAACTCTTATTTTGTGTATTTTTTCTGTAAGCATATTATATTCCAAAGAAAAGTTTATTCCCCCAAAAAAGTATGTTATATGTAAAGGACAGGAAAAATGTTAAGTGGTATTCATAATAATTCTTTTCTAATATAAACATTCAAGTATGAAACATTTTAAAAGCAAAAATGTCATGCTAATGGGAAAAAAACATTCACAGAAGGACAACTTACAACTTTGTATGGCTCAGCAAAGAGAGGAGAACTAGGTGGGAAGGCGTCTTCGCCCTGCTGAATTTCCTGATTCCGCCTTTCCCGTTCTTTCATACGCAGCACATTCCGGTCTTCACGGTTCATGTTGCTATGAAAAGAAACACAATCTTTGTATCACAAAAATAAAAGGAAAAATAAAATATTCTGTACTGATTTTGTCAGCTTAACACTTCAATCACAGATTCCCTTTCAACTTCCAAGTAATAGAGGCATTAGTGCTGAAGTTGGGTTTTGGTAATGGTTTCATCAACAAATATCAATATTGTCTTCCACAACTATTCAGAGGAAACACTAGTCCGGAATATTAGAACCAACCCCAATAAAACTCTTAACCTTATCAACGTCTGAAGTACTCTGTTAGCTAAAAGGAGAAACTTGTACATTAAGAGGGAAGGTAGTATTTGAACACAAATCCTCAATATTTCCTTTTGGGGCTTCCTCTTCAGAAATCTACCTATTCTTTGCCCTTAGAAGCATAAAACCCACTCCCAACTACCACCCTTCCCCCCAGGGTCCAGTTCTTTTCTCTACTTTGCATCTACCTTATCTTGATTTCTTTTTGTCCCCAACACAGCTTCCTTGGTGTCCATCCTTATGGCAGTTTGACCTCAGCTTTGCTGTTGCTCTAGATTCCCTAAAAAACGACATTTCTGCTCTAAATATATTAATATTTCAATTAACACCTCAATAAATGGCAAAACCCAGGTTTTCAGTGATAGAATCTAAACTTAACTTGGGTAACAGGAACTAAAATTGTACTGTAAAAGACAGTCTTTGGAGTAGGGGAAAAAAATGGAAGTGTTATCGCTATAATCATGACAGTCTGTCTTATTTTCACCAGAACAAACCAAGAGAAATACAGTCAATTTATATTAGCAAGGATTTTGGTTAAATAGACAATGGTAGTAAAGGCTGTCAAACTCTGGCACTAGGGATTACCAGGGACTGTACAATACTCTTCCCTGTAGACATTAAATTATTGGACCCAGTTTTGTTTAAAAAAGAAAAAAAAAAAAAGTCCCACTAGAGCCCAGAAGGAAACAATCAAGTTATATGTATGGAGTATTTCTAGCCTATAATTCATAAATCAAATCAGAAAATTAATCAAAAACTATAGCTATAAAATTAGAATTAGTAACAAAACCAGTATTATATTATTGGGTTTTTTTCTTGAAACAGAAACTTGCTCTATCACCCAGGCTGGAGGTGTGGTGGCACAATCTCTAAGCTCACTGCAACCTACATCTTCCGAGTTCAAGCGATTCTCCTGCCTCAGCATCCTGAGTAGCTGGGATTACAGATGCAAACCAGTGAAGCTGGCTAAATTATGTATTTTTAGCAAACACAGGATTTTGCCATGTTGGCCAGGCTGGTCTAGAACTCCTGACCTCAAGCAATCTTCCCGCCTTGGCCTTCCAAAGTGCTGGGATTATAGGCATAAAAACAACGAAGCCTCCCCCAATACTATACTTTTTTTTTTTCCCCAGAAAAAAAAAAACAGAGCTTTATTATTCTCAACACCAATGGCAGCAGTCTTTGTAGAACAGGCGAGTAACTTTCTCGTGATCTGCCCACCTTGGCCTCCCAAAGTGCTGGTATCACAGGCCTAAACCACGGCCCCCACCTTTATTTCCCCCCTCCCCCTCCCCCCACTCCTTACCCAGGCTAGAGTGCAATGGTGCGATCTCAGCTCACCACAACCTCCACCTCCTGGGTTCAAGCAATTCTCCTGCCTCAGCCTCCTGAGTAGCTGGGATTACAGGCATGTGCCACCACATCCGGCTAATTTTGTATTTTCAGTTAGAGACAGGGTTTCCCCATGTTGGTCCCAAACTCCCGACCTCAGGTGATCCGCCCGTCTCAGCCTCCCAAACTGCTGGGATTACAGGCCTGAGCCACCGTGCTGGCCCTTTTGACTTTTTAAGAAGGCTTCATTACATAGGCATGACTGATTAAATCACTGGCCATTGGTGATCAATTCAACCTTCAAACCCTCCCCCCAGAGGTGGGGGGTAGGGCTATGAGTTCCAACCCTATGAGCATTAGGTTGGTTCCCCTGGCAACCATTCCTCTACCATGTGGTTACCAAGGGACTTTCCAAAAATCACCTCATTAAGGTAAGCTCAGGTGTGGTTGAAAGGGGCTTGTTAAAAATAACAAAACAGTGCCTTTCACCATTATCCCTCCAGAACTGTTCACAGTTGTTTCAGACACCAAGGACAAAAGGCCAAACATTTTAACAAAAGATATTCTTACTGCTCTATCATTTAGAAAATTACAAGGGTTATAGAAGCTGGGAGCCAGGAACCGTAAACAAAAACCTAAAAATATGTATATATTTGTTTATAATTAATGTATTGACTGAACAATAAGTAATTCACGGGCACTTAAAATAATTTACCTTAAAAAATTAACAGTTTTGACCAGGGGTGGTGGCTCACGCCTGTAATCCCAGCACTTTGGGAGGCTAAGGTGGGCAGATTGCTTGAGGCTGGGAGTTTGAGACCAGCCTGGCCAACATGGCAAAACTCTGTTTCTACTAAAAATATAAAAATTAGCCGGGTGTGGTGGCAGGCACCTTAGGAGGCTGAGTAAGTTAACGTTCATGTGCTCTTGAACCTGGAAGGCGGAGGCTGTGGTGAACCAAGATTGCGCCACTACACTCCAGCCTGGGCAACAGAGAGCAAGACTGAGTCTCAAAAATAATAATTGTAACAGTTTTAGGCCAGGCACAGTGGCTCATGCCTGTAATCTTAGCACTTTGGGGAAGACAGGTAGATCGCTTGAGGTCAGGAGTTCAAGACCAGCCTGGGCAACATGGCATAACTCCATCTTTACTAAAAACACAAAAATTAAGGCTGGGCACAGTGGCTCATGCCTAAAATCCCAGCACTTTGGGAGGCCGAGGCAGGTAGATCGCTTGAGATCAGGAGTTCAAGATCAGCCTGGCCAACATAGTGAAACCCCGTCTCTACTAAAAATTAAAATATTAGCGGGGCATGGTGGCGTGTGCCTGTAATCCCAGCTACTTGGGAGGCTGAGGCAGGAGAAATCACTTGAACACAGCAGGTGGAGGTTGCAGTGACCCAAGGTCATGCCATTGCACTCCACCCTGGGTGAGAGAGTAAGGCTCCATCTCAAAAAATAAAAATAAAAATAAGAATTAATGCTGATCCTTCACAAACACTCCTGAAAAGAGGAGAAAGAAACACTCCAATTCATTCTATGAGGCCAATATTTATCAAAACCAGACAAAGACATTACAAGAAAACTATAGATCAATAAAACCTTATAATTACAAAAATCCTCAACAAAATACTAGCAAACTGAATACAGCAATATATACAAAAGATTATACACCATGATCAAGTGAGGTTTATCTCAGGAACATGGGTTGCTTTAACACCTAAGACCAGCTAACATAGTATACCACAATCAGTTAATGTAATATACCACAACAATATAGTAAAGGGAAAAAAATCATACGATTGTCTCAACAGAGGCAGAAAAAAAATGTGACAAATTTTAACACTCTTTCTTAATAAAAACACTCCACAAACTAGGAATAAAAAAGAATTTCCCCAAACTAATAAAGGGCATCTACAAAAAAACCCACAAACTGGGCAGGTTGGCTCACACCTGTAACCTTGAACTTTCAAAGGCCCACGGGCAATCACAAGGTCAGGAGTTTGAGACCAGCCTGACTAACCTGGTGAAACCCAATCTCCATTAAAAATACAAAAATTAGCTGGGTATGGTGGTGAGCACCTATAATCCCAGCTACTCAGGAGGCTGAGGCAGGAGAACCACTTGAATCCAGAAGGCAGAGGTTGTGGTAAGCCGGGATCACGCCATTGCACTCCAGCCTGGGTGACAGAGCTAGACTCCCTCTCAAAAACAAAAAAACAAAAAACCCCACAGCTAATACCATACTTAATGGTGAGACACTGAATGCTTTCCCCCTAAGATCACGACAAGGATGTCTGCTTTCACCACTTCTATTCAACACCTATGATTTCTTCTAGCCAGGGCAATTAGGCAAGAAAGAAACGAAAGCCATCAAACTAAAAAGAAAGAAGTAACATGATGAGTGCTCGCTTCGGCAGCACATATACTAAAATTGGAACGATACAGAGAAGATTGGCATGGCCCCTGCATAAGGATGACATGCAAATTCGTGAAGCGTTCCATATTTAAAAAAAAAAAAAAAGAAGTAAAATGATGACCCTGTATATAGAAAATCCTAAAGAATTCACTTAAAATCTATTAGAGCTAACAAATGAGTTCAGCAAGGTTGCAGGATGCAACACTAATACACAGAAAATCAGATGTATTTCTGTATGGTAGCAATAATCAAACCAAAAATGAAATTAAGAAAGCAATTCCAAGCCAGGCATGGTGGCTCATGCCTGTAATCCTAGCTTTGAGAAGCTGCGGCGGGAGGATTGCTCAAGTCCAGAAGTTCGAGACCACCCTGGGCAACTTAGTGAAACCCAGTCTCTAGAAAGAATAAAAAAATTAGCTGGGCGTGGTGGTGCGTGCCTGTAGTCCCAGCTACTCGAGTAGCTGAGGTGAGACAATCACCCGAGCCTGGAAGGTGGAGGCTGCAGTGAGCCATGATGGCACCACTGTACTCCAACCTGAGTGACAGAGTAAGACCCTACCTTAAAAAAAAAAAAAATTAGTCACCCATACTAGTGTGTACCTATAGTCCCAGCTACTTGGGAAGCTGTGGTTGGAGGATTGCTTCACCCCAGGAAGCTGAGGCTGCAGTGAGCCGTGTTCTCACCATTGCACTCCAGCCTGGGTGACAAGAGTGGTCCCGTTTCTTAAAAAGATAAAAAAGAAAAACTCAGCTGACTTCTTCGCAGAAATTCACAAGCTGATCCTTAAATTCAAAAGATCCAGAATACTCAAAACAGCCTTGCAAAAGAACAAAGTTAAAAGACACACACTTGGCTGGGCACAGTGACTCACGCCTGTAATCCCAGAGCTTTGGGAGGCTAAGGTGGGTGCATCACAAGGTCAAGAGTTCAAGACCAGCCTGGCCAACATGGTGAAACCCCATCTCTCAAAAAATACAAAAAATTAGCTGGGTGTGGTGGCAGGCACCTGTAATCCCAGCTACTCAAGAGGCTAAGGCAAGAGAATTGCTGGGAGGCGGAGGTTTCAGTTAACCAAGATCACACTATTGCACTCCAGCCTGGGTGACAAGAGCAAAACTCCATCTCAAAAAAATAAAAATAAATGAAATCACCATGATCTTTTTTGCATCAGGTTTGCCAACAAGAACACAGGTCAGTTGAAAAAACCACCCCTAAAAGCCAAAATGGGAAAGGAAGGCCCTTACCAATATCACTGTTACTGAACACATACACTCAGGCAAGTCCACCACTACTGACCATCTGATCTACAAATGTGGTGGGATTAATAAAAGATCCATCAACTAACGAGGCTACTGAGATGGGAAAGGAGTCCTTCAAGTATGCCTGGGTCTTAGATAAACTGAAAGCTGAGTGTGAGTGTAGTGGCACTGCTGATAGCTTCCTGTGGAAACTTGAGATCAGAAAGTATTATGTGACTAGTTGATGCCCCAAGACAGAGACTTTTTAAAAACATGATTATAGGCACATCTCAGGCTGACTGTGCTGCCCTGACTGTTGCCAGTCATGAATCTGAACCTGGTATCTCCTTCTGACTTACACACTGGGTGTGAAACAGCTAATTGTTGGAGTTAACAAAATGGATTCCACTGAGCCACCCTACAGACAGAAGAGTTACAAGAAAGTGGTTAAGGAAGTCAGCATTTATAATAAGAAAGTTGGCTACAACCCAATATAGTAGCATTTGTGCCAATTTCTGGCTGGAATGATGACAACACGCTAGGGCCAAGTGCTAACATGCCTTTGTTCAGGGGATGGAAAGTCACCTGTGAAGATGGCAATACCAGTGGAAATACCCTGCTTGAAGCTCTGGATTGCATCCTACCACCAACTTGTCCAAGAGACAAGCCCTTATGTCTGCCTCTCCAAAATATCTACAAAATTGGTGGTATTGGTACTGCCTCTGTGGGCCAACTAGAGACTGGTGTCAGCATTGCGGTCACCTTGGCTCCAGTCAACAGTTACAACTAAAACCAAATCTGTTGCAATATACCATGAAGCTTTGAGTGAAGCTTTACCTGGGGACAACGGGGGCTTCAATGTCAAGAACATATCTGTCATGATGTTCATCATGGCAATGTTGCTGGTGACAGGAAAAATGACCCAACAATGGAAGCAGCTGGCTTCACTGCTCAGGTGATTATCCTCAACTATCCAGGCCAAATCAGTGCTGGCTATGCTCCTGTAATAAACTGCCACATGGCTCACACTGCCTATAAGTTTGCGGAATTGAAGAAAAAGACCCACTGACATTCTGGTAAGCTAAAAGATGGCTTGAAATAAATTCTTGAAATCTGGTAATGCTGCCATCTTTGATATGGCTCCCAGCAAGCCAATGTATGTTGAGAGCTTCTGACTATCCTCCTCTGGGTTTTTTTGCTGTTCATAATATAAGACAGTTGCTGTGGGTGTCATCAAAACAGGTTCAGGCCTGTAATCCCAGCACTTTGGGAAGCCATGGCAGGAGTATCACATGAGCTTAGGAGTTTGAGACCAACCTGGGCAACATGGTGAAACCCTATCTCTATCAAAAATACAAAAAATTAGCTGGGTGTGGTAGCACGCGCCTGTGGTCCCAGCTACTAGGGAAACTGAGGTGAGGGGAATGCTTGAGCCTGGGAGGTGGAGGTTCAAATGAGCCAAGTTCATACCACTGCACTCCAGCCTGGGTGACAGAGTGAGACTCCCTCTCAAAATTGTAAAATTGGCCAGGCCCAGTGGTTCATACCTGAATTCCAGCACTTTGGGAGGCCAAGGCAGGCAGATCACCTGAGGTCAGGAGTTCAAAACCAGCCTGGCCAACATGGTGAAACCCTGTCTCTACTAAAAATACAAAAATCAGCCAGGTGTGGTGGTAGGCGCCTGTAATCCCAGCCACTAGAGAGGCTGAGGTAGGAGAGTCGCATGAACATGGGAAGCAGAGGTTGTAGTGAGCTGTGACCGTACCACTGCACTGTAGCCTGGGCAACAAGAATGAAACTGTCTCAAAAAAAATTTTTTAATTTAAATTTAAAATTAAAACAAACAAACAAAAAAACAGTGGACAAGAAGGCTCCTGGACCTGGCAACATCATCAAGTCTGCCCAGAAAGCTCAAAAGACTAAATAAGTATCATCCCTAATACCTGCCACCACAGTCTCAATCAGTGGTAGAAGAACAATCTCAGTTTTTGTTTTGACTGGCCATTTAAGTTTAACAGTAAGAGACTGGTTAATGATAATAATGCATGGTAAAACCTTCAGAAGGAAAAGATGACTGTTGTGTGAATCATTTTGAGTTTTTTTCACGTGGCAATTTTAAATTACTAGTTTTTAAAATCAGCACTGCTCAATGGAAGCAACTTGACCAAGAAACTGTCTCAGAATTTTGAGATCCATGAAAGAATGTTTAATGAGAGGCTTGTTTAAAGGTAGTCAGTTATGTCAACTGATTGTTCACAGTGTTACAGATTGAACTCCTTGTTCTACTCTTTACCCCCTTCTCACTACCACACTTGATTGACTAGTTTTAAAAATAAACAGTCTGGGCACGCCTGTAATCCCAGCACTTTGGTAGGCCAAGGCATGCAATCACCTGAGGTTGGGAGTTCAAGACCAGCTGGGACAACATGGAGAAACTTTGACTTTACTAAAAATATAAAATTTGCCGGGCATGGTGGCGCATGCCTATAATCCCCAGCTACTCAGGAGGCTGAGGCAGGAGAATTGCTTGAATCCGGAAGAGATTGCAGTGAGCCAAGATCGCGCCACTGTACTCCAGCCTGGGCAACAAGAGCAAAATTCTGTCTCAAAAACAAAAACAAAAAACAAAAAACAAAAGCCAGGTGCAGTGGCTCATGCCTGTAGTCCCAGCACTTTGGGAGGCCGAGGTGGTTGGGAGTTTGAGACTAGCCTGGCCAACATGGTAAAATCTGATCTCTACTAAAAATACAAAAAATCAGCTGGGCATGGTGGCGGGCACATGTAATCCCAGCTGTTCAGGAGACTGAGGCAGGAGAATTGCTTGAACCCCGGAGGTGGAGGCTGCAGTGGGCCAAGGTCGAACCATTGCACTCCAGCATGGACAAAAGCAAAAGTCCATCTCAAAAAAAAAATTAACAAACAAACAAGTAAAGTTTAATGAGAGAAAAAACCCACAATGAGACATCATTCCACACCCAGTAGGATGGCTATTATAAAAACAAAAACACAAAATATCACATGTTGGTGAGGGTGTAGAGAAATTGGAACCTTTGTGCACTGCTGGTGGGAATGTGCAACGGTGTAGCTGCTATGGATTGGCAGTTCCTCAGAAACTTTAACAAATAATTACCATATGATCCAGCAATTTTACTCCTAGGAACATACCCAAAAGAACTGAAAGCAGACACTCAAACAAATCTATGTACATCAATGTTCACAGCAGCATCGTTCGCAATAGCCAAAACGTGGAAACAACCCAAGTGTCCATTAACAGATGGCTATCCATCAACATGGGTAAGCAAAATGTGGTCTATATATGCAATGGAATACTATTTAGCTGTAATGAATGAAATTCTGATACATGCTATAACACAGATGAACCTTGATTATGCTATGTGAAATAAGCCAGACACAAAAGGACACATATTGTATGATTCTACTTACTATGAGGCATCTGGAATAGGCAAATTCATAGACAGAGAAGAGAACAGAGGTGGTGAGGTTCTCTTTAAGATGATGAAAAAGTTCTGGAAATGGACAGTGTTGATGATTGTACAACATTGTGAATGCACTTAATGCCACTGAATTGTATATGTAAAATTATTAAAATAGTAAATTTTTTTATATATATTTTGCCACAATAAAAAAATTAGTACACAGTAAAAATAAAAATTTTAATGTGTATTCCTAGGAATTAAATTCATTTTATAATTTTTTATAAACACATACATTAGTTATAAAACATTTTGGGTCAGGCATGGTGGCATGCTCCTGTAGTCTCAGCTACTCAGGAGGCCGAGGCTTGAGAATTGCTTGAACCTGGGAGGCAGAGGTTTTAGTGAGCCAAGATCGCGCCACTGCACTACGCGGTGACAGAGCAAGACTCTGACTCAAATAAATAAATAAATAAGTACATAAAACATTTTATGACCTTTTACAATTTTAATTTTTAAAATTTTACAACAGATGGGTGTGGTGGCTCACTCCTGTAATCCCAGCACTTCAGGAGGCTGAGGCACTGTATCACTTGATGTCAGGAGTTCCAGACCAACCTGGCCAACGTGGTGAAACCCTATTTCTAGTAAAAATACAAAAACCAGAGCCGGGCGCGGTGGCTCACGCCTGTAATCCCAGCACTTTGGGAGGCCAAGGCGGGTGGATCACGAGGTCAAGAGATCCAGACCATCCTGGTCAACATGGTGAAACCCCGTCTCTACTAAAAATACAAAATTCAGCTGGGCATGGTCACGTGTGCCTGTAATCTCAGCTACTCAGGAGGCTGAGGCAGGAGAATTGCCTGAACCCAGGAGGCGGAGGTTGCGGTGAGCCGAGATCGCGCCATTGCACTCCAGCCTGGGTAACAAGAGCAAAACTCCGTCTCGAAAAAAAAAAAAAAAAAAAATACAAAAACCAGCCAGGTGTGGTGACACGTACCTGTAGTCCCAGCTACTCAGGAGGCTGAGCCAAAAGAATCACTTGAATCTGAGAGGCAAATGTTGCAGTGAGCTGAGATTGTCACTGCACTCCAATCTGCGCAACAGAGTAAGACTCTGTCTCAAAAATATATATATATAAATAAATTAATTAAAATAGTTTAGTATAAAATGTGTACTCTGCCTTTCCCCATTAAAGTGGAGGTCAAAATTTGTTACAATATTTTTTTTTTACTTATTGTATTCGAATAACTATTCTACTGAAACACAGAGCAATTCAACTCTAAGATTATTGAGTGATTTAAACTCCAAAAGTCAAAATGAGATTTAAGCTAAGAGATTATTTTCAAAGCCAGTATATTACAACTGCTATTAAACTGTTAACTTTACCACAATGCACTGTTAAAGCACAAAACCTCAGGAGTACATAAATCCCTCTTGAACTCATTTGGTAGAACTTCTCTACCCATGAGGGAGTCTAAAGAGGTCACTTCCTACAAGTCGGGGAAACAAAGGTTGTACACTGAGAGATCAAAGCCAATACTAACAAAACATCAGGTCCCCAGACAATATTTAGCACAGAAGGACCTTTGCCCCAAAGTTGGTCATGAGACTTCTACAGCCTTCAGGTTTAAAATAATGTGGTAAAAAACATGAAAGCAAAGATAACAATTTCATACATTTTTGCTTTCTTCATCATATCTTTATGTATTATCTGAATTTTTTATTTATTTCATAAATCACTCTCAACTGGACCCTCAAATTTTCTCAGAAATTGTACTATCTTCCTTTTTTTTTTCTTTGAGACAGAGTCTTGCTCTGTTGCCAGGCTGGAGTGTAGTGGCACAATCTCGGCTTACTGAAACCTCCACCTCCTGGGTTCAAGTGATTCCCCTGCCTCAGCCTCCCAAGTAGCTACGAATACAGGTGCACACCGCCATGCCCAGCTAATTTTTTGTATTTTAGTAAAGACAAGGTCTCACCATGTTGACCAGGATGGTCTCAATCTCCTAACCTCGTGATCCGCCTGCCTCGGCCTCCCAAAGTGAAATTGTACTATCTTTCTCTGATGAATGTTCTCTCCCATTCCTCATAAAGTATTTCATGATGTTCTATGACTCTCTGCAATCCTCATTTCCATTCACAAATAAGTTTGTCTTAATAGACAAAGATTAAAAAACAGAATATTAAAAATCAGAGAGAGGCAGCTTGAGCAGCAACCATGGCATATTGTGGCCTCACAGTGCTTCACAGAGATGAGTATGTTCTGGGGCTTTGTTGGCTTCTTTGTGCCTTGGTTCATCCCTAAAGGGCCTAACCGGGGAATTATCATCACCATGATGGTGACCTGTTCAGTTTGCTGCTCTCTTTTGGCTGATTGCAATTCCGGCCTAATGTAATCCTCTCTATGGACCATGCTTGAAAGAGGAAACCACCTGGTATCTGAAGCATCACTGGCCTTGAGGAAGAAGACATGTTCTACAGTGTTATTCAGTCAACAAAGACAAGAAAGTGAATTCCCTTTTGGATGCAAAATCACCTCCAAATGCAGGCTAACTTCTTTGACTTTGCCTATTTGGGGCATCAGCGGCCTTAAATGTTCATAGCACATTTGAATATATTTTTTTACAATGCGGTATTTTTTCCTTCACCTTATTTACACTTTGATGAATTATGGGCCTACTTAACCTAAACTGTGCTGATTCCACACAATGTTAATGGACTCTTCTGAGACAGAAGATGCTCTCTTCTGAGAAATGTCTTAATCTATCTTTGGAATTTATAGATTTGAAGATGATTCTTACCTTATAAAAACATGGGAATCAGTGAAGGGTCTGAAAACTGCTACAAGACAAACAAGACTCCAGTGGGGCTGTCAGTAAGAAAGCATACTCAGAGGGAAGACCTGTGCCAACAAAACTACAAACGGTATTTCAGGATAAATGTCTTATTTCTGCCATCGTTTGTCTTTTTTTTTTTTTTTGAGATGAGGTCTTGCCATGTTGCCCAGGCTTATTTTAAATTCCTTGGCTCAAGCAATCCTCCTGCCACAGGCCTTCAGAGTGGCTGGGACTAGAGGCATGAGCCACCACACCTGGTCAGTCTGGCCAACAAAGTGAAACCCCGTCTCTACTAAAAATACAAAAAAATTAGCTGGGCGTGGTGGCAGGTGACTGTAATCCCAGCTACTCAGGAGGCTGAGGCAGGAGAATCACTTGAACCTGGGAGGTAGAGATTGCAGTGAACCGAGATTGCGCCACTGCACTCCAGCTCAGGCGACAATATAAGACTCAGTCTCAAAAATAAAATAAAATAAGATAGAAATAAAAAAATAATGAAAGAAAAATATTTTTATCAATCAACCATCAACTTTCAAACTATCAGCATCCACATCTATTCTCTTCACTCCCAGTCACAAAGGAAAAAACGTCTATCTTTCTATCAAAGAACAATTATCCTCTTTGTGCTATCTTCTAGACCTTTAAGTTACTGCTTTCTTTCCAACAACTTCAACTTCTCCATCTCTAATGAATCCTTCAAATCCTTTCCATCAGCATTCAAATATATTCTTTTTTTTTTTTTTTTTTTTTTTTTTTTTTTT
>NW_016107391.1:9315954-9322094 GCF_001604975.1 Cebus imitator | reverse complement strand
CTCACTTGGTTCCCCAGGCTGGAATGCAGTGGCATGATCTCAGCTCACTGCAACTTCTGCATCCCAGGTTCAAGCAATTCTCCTGCCTCAGCCTCCTGAGCAGCTGGGATTATAGATGCCCATCATGATGCTTGGCTAATTTTTGTATTTTTAATAGTGATGGGGTTTTCACCATGTTGGCCAGGCTGGTTTCAAACTCCTGACCTCAGATGATCTACTCGCCTTGGCCTTCCAAAGTGCTGGGATTATAGGCATGAGGCACCATACCCAGCCAGGAATTTTTTTTTTTTTGAGACAGAGTCTCACTGTGTCACCCAGGCTGGAGTGCAGTGGCCAGATTTCAGCTCACTGCAACCTCCATCTCCCAGGTTCAAGTCATTCTCCTGCCTCAGTCTCCCAAGTAGCTGGGACTACAGGCACCCATCACCATGCCTGGCTAATTTATATATAGATATAGATATAGATTTTTTTTTTAGTAGAGACAGGGTTTCATTATGTAAGCCAGGCTGGTCTTGAATTCCTGACCTCGTGTTCCACCTGCCTCGGCCTCCCAAACTGCTGGGGTTATAGACTTGAGCCACTGCTCCCAGCCAGAAATTTATTTATATTTTTAATACATATGTACATATCTCTAAATAAGAAACTGAATTGTTTTCCATATTTCTTCAACGTTATTAAAACTCTAATAACTTGGTTTTTTAAATTCTCAGCATTATGAAGTTAATCCATTGCCGTAGTTCATTTATTTCCACTATGTATCCACACAGTTTACTTATCCACTCTCCAGATGACATATATTGAGGTAGTTTCCCCTTTCTCAGCCATTACAAACAACACTAAATGATCCTTTTTATGCTTAACTCTTTTTACCAATGAGTGAGTTTTTCCAGAATAGAAAGTTAGAAGTGGAACTAATGGGCTGCAGAGGACAAGCATTTTCAACTTTAGTAGATACAGCCAATTAATACTTTCCAAAATGTTGTATCCAATCACTATTCAACATTCTATTGTTTCCAATTTCCCAACATTGTTTCCAATTTCCCATATAGTCTTTATTTGCCAAGATTATTAGCAACTTTCATGTTGCTAAATCCAACAGATACTTTATCACTTTACTTGACCTACCATTCAGTAGATTCAGCCACTTATTTCTCCTTGATACATTCCTTGGCTTCTGTAACACTTAGCCTTCCCAGTTTCACCAGCTCCTCTGGCTCTTCCCATCCTACTACCAGACTTCTTCAAAGTTGGTATTCATCTGTGCTCAGCCATGGGTCTTATTCTCATTCATTTTATATCCTCTCCTTACATTCTCAAAACTTAAAATATCTCTATGCAGCCAGGGGTGGTGGCTCACGCCTATAATCCCAACGCTTTCGGAGGCCAAGGCAGGCATATCACTTGAGGTCAGGAGTTCAAGACCAGCCTGGTCAACATGGTAAAACCCCATCTCTGCTAAAAATACAAAAAAATTAGCTGGGCGTGGTGGTGCGTACCTGTAATTCTACCTACTCAAGAGGCCGAGGCTTGAGAATCACTTGAACCTGGGAAGCAGAGGTTGCACTGAGCCAAGATCATGCCACGCACTCTAGCTTGAGTGACAGAGTGAGACTCTGTCTCAAAAAACAACTCTATGCCTACAACCAGAATGCCCACATATGCTCCACATGACACTTTCTTTTCTGAAATACAAAGCCACAAATCCAAGGACCTGTTTGACAATGTCCTTTGGCTATCTAAGAAATCTAAAGATCTCACTGTGTTGCCCAGGCCAGTCTCAAACTCCTGGCCTCAAGTAGTCCTACCACCTCAGCCACCCAAAGTGCTGGGATTACAAGAACTTTGTAATGAGTCACCATGCCCAGTCCCAAAAAGTTCAATCTTAATACATCTAAAATTAAGTTTCTGATCTACTTTCTCTTACCACCAACCACTTATTCTCCAGTGATCCTCATCCTAATGGTAGTGCATCCATCCAACCACTTTTGAATTCTTCCTTCAACCTCCCTACAAATCCAATCCATCACCATAACCTCTAAAATAAATTTTGACTCTCCCCGCTCACTTCTGTTTCTACTGCCACCATTCGAAACATACCACATTTTATCTTTGGCTTGAATAAATGCTACAACCTTTCTAATTAGAATCCCATTCCCCTTGGTCTCTCTTTAATCAATATGCTATACAGCAGCCAAAGTAATCTTTTTAAGACACAAATCAGGTCAAATTGCCTAACTCCTGCTTAAAATTTTTAAATAAGCTTTCCATTTACCTGAAGATAAACTTTAAACTTTTCAACAGGGCTTAAAACATTCCACTTGATCTGATCCTTGTCTCTCTCATCGGATTCATCTCATACTTTCTACCAGTTCCTTCCAGTTCCAAGGGCCTTTTTGTGGGCTTCCTGAACATGTGGTGCTTATTCCAGCTTCAGGAAAATCATGTAGACAGGCAGTCCCCAACCTTTTTGGCACCAGGGACCAGTTTTACAGAAGAAAAAATTTTTCCATGGATGGATAGGGGTTTCAGGGAGATGATTTTGAAATAAAACCATTCCACCTCAGATCATCAGGCATTAGATAGATTCTCAGGAGTATGCAACTTAGATCCCTCACATGCACAGCATTTGAGCTCCTATTGAGACAGGAAAATTCTCTTGACCCCATCATGTGACTTGTGACAGAGGTTTGTTTGCTCAGCCACCATGCTCCAACCCCTTGCAGGAGGGGGAGTGGGTACAGGAGTCTTTGGGTGCGGGGAGGAATGAACCAGCCCCCACGGCAGCATCTGGGGTGGTTGCCGATGACCTCTGGAGCCCCAGAGGGTGTGTGTTACAAACAATGCTCTTTTATCATTTGCTGTCCACAGATGGCTAAATGTTAAACCAGCTCAGCAGAAGGTCAGGATGATATCCTTTTACACCCTGCTCTCTTGGTACCCAGGTTCTTGTCCAGCATCCAGGAAGAATCAGGTCACAAGAACTTGAAGGATGGCGAATGCAGAAATTTTACTAGGTGGTGGAAGTGGCTCTCAGCAGGATGGGGAGCTGGAAAAGGAATGGAGTGGGAAGACAACCCTCCCCTGGAGCTCAGCTGTCCCTGGCTGAAATCCACTCCAACCCATAGTCTCTAGTGTCCAGCTGTCTCTTCTCCTCTTGACATACACATGCTGCTTCTCTTCTCTCCTCCTGTGCCATACCACTCTGCTCCTCTGCTAGTGGAGCTTGGGGTTTCTATGGGTACAGAGCGGGGGTAGGGGCATGGCAGGCCAGGGTTGTTATGGAAAAGGCAAAACTCAGGCAGGAAAACAGGGATGTGAAGTTCTTTTTTTTTTTGAAGTTCTTTTTTTTTTTTGAGACGGAGTTTCGCTCTTGTTACCCAGGCTGGAGTGCAATGGCACGATCTCGGCTCACCGCAACCTCCACCTCCTGGGTTCAGGCAATTCTCCTGCCCCAGCCTCCTGAGTCGCTGGGATTACAGGCACACACCACCATGACCAGCTGATTTTTTGTATTTTTAGTAGAGACGGGGTTTCACCACGTTGACCAGGATGGTCTCGATCTCTTGACCTCATGATCCACCCGCCTCGGCCTCCCACAGTGCTGGGATTACAGGCTTGAGCCACCGCGCCCGGCCATGAGCCACCGCGCCCGGCCTGAAGTTCTTATTTAGGGCCGTGGGTCCAGGCTTGAGGGGCTCTCACCAGGGACCCCGCCCTCTTCTAACCATTATTTCCCTGCCTCCTGTCCATATCACTATGAGAATCTGATCTGATAGGAAGTGGAATTTAGGAGGTAATGCTAACTTGCATAGTATACTACAATATACTGTACATATAATATAAAACTATATAACATATAACACACATATGCAACATGTATTATATAGTATATATAATATACAGCAGAGTATATTATATATATTATACATGCTACATATTATATATACTACATATAATATATACTATATGGGCCAGGCACAGCGGTTCACACCTGTAATCCCAGTACTTTGGGAGGCTGAGGTGGGGGGATCACTAGGTCAAGAGATCAAGACCATCCTGGCCAACATGGTGGAACCCCATCTCTACTAAAAATATAAAAATTAGCTGGGCATGGTGGTGCACGCCTGTAGTCCCAGCTATTTGGGAGGCTGAAGCAGGAGAATCATCTGAACCCGGGAGGTGGAGGAGGTTGCAGTGAGCAGAGATTGTGCCACTGCACTCCAGCCTAGGTGACAGAACAAGACTCTGTCTCAAAAAAAAATACACACACACACACACACACACACACACACACAATATGTAATATATATAATACATACTATAATATATACTAAACATCATAGTATATATAATGCACATGATATATGCAATATATATGCAACATATGTAATATAATATATAAAAATATATATATATTATACACATATACATATTCTACAAACAAAAATCCGTAATAGCCACCACAGTAAATAGGGACCTTGTAACTAACTGCTCAACCCTAAGGTAATCCTCAAAACCAAGTATCCACTAGGGCCTATTTGATCTGCTAAGGCAGGACTCAAGAAATGTTTTTCACAGTAAATATTTCAGGTTTGGCAGGCCATATAGTCACAATTACTAAATTCTGTCATTGCAGCAGCAAAAGCAGCCACAGACAATACATAAACAAACAGGTGTGCTATCTGTGTTCCAATAAAACTTTATTTTTTTTAAAAGATGGGGTTTCACCATGATAGCCAGGCTGGTCTTGAACTCCTGACCTGAGGTGATCCATCCACCTCGGCTGCCCAAATGCTAGGATTACAGGCGTGAGCCACCACGCCCGGCCCCAGTAAAACTTTATTTATGGAACATTGTAATCTGACTTTCCTGGCCAGGCGTGGTGGCTCATGTCTGTAATCCCAGCACCTTTGGAGGCCAAGTCGGGCCGATTACCGGAGGTCAGGAGTTCAAGACCAGCCTGGCCAACATGGTGAAACCCCATCTGTACTAAAACTTAAAAAATTAGCCAGGCATGGTGGCACACGCCAGTAATCCCAGCTGCTCGGGAGGGTGACACAGGCAGAATCAGTCGAACCTGGGAGATGGAGGCTGCTGTGAGCCAAGATTGTGCCACTGCACTCCAATCTGGAGAAGAGACTCTGTCTCAGAAAAAAGAAAGAAAGAAAGAAATCTAAGTTTCCTAAAATAGTCGCTTGTCAAAAAAAATGGATTTTTTCCCCCACCATTTAAAAACTTAAAAATGGCCAGGTATAGTAACTCATGCCTGGAAACTCGGTACACTGAAAGGCTGAGGTGGGAGCACTACTTGAGGCCAGGAATTTGTGACCAGCCTAGGCAACACAGTGAGACCTCATATTTGCAAAACCAAAAAATTTAACCAGGCATGGTGTCTCACGCTTGTAGTCCCAGCTACTTGGGAGGCTAAGGCAAAAGGATTGCTTGCACTCAGCAGATCAAGACTGCAGTGGGCCATGACTTCCCCATGCACTCCAACCTGGGCAACAGAATGCAACCCTGTCTCAAAAAACAATTATTATTGTAATTAATTAATTTAAAATTTTATTTAATTCAATGCTAAACCAAATCAGATTTCTAGATGTTAACTAACAAAACTTATAGAAAGGCTGGGTGCGGTGGCTCAGGCCTATAATCCCAGCACTTTGGGAGGCTGAGGTGGGCAGATCACCTGAGGTCAGGAGTTCAAGACCAGCCTAGTCAACATGGCAAAACCCTGTCTCTACTAAAAATATAAATATTGACTGGGCATGGTGGCAGGTGCATGTAATCTCAGCTACTTAGGAGGCTGAGGCAGGAGGATTGCTTGAAACTTGGTCAGACTGGTCTCAAACCTGGAAGCAGAGACTGCAGTGAATTGAGATCATGCCACTACACTCCAACCTGGGTGACACAGCAGGACTCAGTCCAAAAAGTATAAATTAAAAAATAAAGTAAAATAAAATAAATAAAATTTACAGAAAATACAAGGGATAAAAGAACATACTACATGAAACCACTGGGATCTTATCAACACAATCTAGATTCTGAGAAGCATCATAGGGCAAAGACTTGGCTCCTTCAACAAAGCAATTCTATGGGAATAACCACAATAAAAAGACGGAGAAAAACTTATAGATTAA
>NW_016107391.1:9311366-9315944 GCF_001604975.1 Cebus imitator | reverse complement strand
AAAAAAAAAAAAAAAAAAAAAAAAAAAAGAGGGTTGAGATGCAGCTAAACCCAATGTAACATATACAGACCATATTTGGATTCTAATTCACACAAATTGTAAAAACGATATAAAAACTATAATCAGTGAAATGTGAACACTTAACTGGATACTGATGATATTAAGAAATTAGCGTTAATTTTTTGTTTTTGTTTTTGTTTTTGAGACAAGGTCTCCCTCTGTTGCCCAGGCTGGAGTGCAGTGGTACAATCTCGGCTCACTGCAACCTCTGCCTCCCGGGTTCAAGTGATTCTCCTGCTTCAGCCTACTGAGTAGCTGGGGTTACAGTTGCGTGCCACCACACCCCGCTAATTTTTCTATTTTTAGTAGAGATGGGGTTTCACCATGTTGGTCAAGCTGGTCTCAGACTCCTGACCCTGTGGTCCACCTGCTTCAGCCTCCCAAAGTGCTGGGGTTACAGGTGTGAGCCACCACGCCCGGCCTTTTTTTTGAGGCAGACTCTCGCTCTGTCGCCCAGGCTACAACCTCCACCTCCCAGGTTCAAGCAATTCTCCTACCTCAGCCTCCAGAGTCGCGGAACTACAGGCACCCACCACCATGCCCAGCTAATTTTTGTATTTTTAGTAGAGATGGGGTTTTACCATCTTGGCCAGGTTGGTCTTGAACTCCTGACCTTGTGATCCGCCTAACTTGGTTTCCCAAAGTGCTGGGATTACAGGTGTGAGCCATGGTGCCCAGTTGGAATCAGCATTAAATTTTTTTAGTGTATAATATTGTGATTATTGTTTTAATTCTTATCTTTTAGAAATATATAATGAGATATTGCAACACTTACAGTCCTTCTTTTACTAGTACCTTCCCTAATACATTTTTCATGATGCTACTCAGCAGGCTATAGTCCCGTAGTAGCTGCATAACAAATAATTAAAAGAGGTACACCAGCCTGGGCAACAGGGCAAAACCCCATTTTCTACAAAAAATACAAAAAAAATAAGCAGGGCATGGTGGTGCACACCTGTAGTCCCAGCTACTTGGGAGGCGGAGGCACGGGAATCGCTTGAGCCTGGGAAGCAGAGGTTGCAATGAGTCAAGATCACACCACTGCACTCCAGCCTGGACGACAAAAAAAAAACAAAAAAAAGGCGGAGCAGGGGGTGGCTACAAAGTGATGCAGAAATTGAAAGGAAGCAGATCACAATTGGAGTGGGGTGAGGAATCAAGGAAAACTTTAAGAAGGCAATGAAATGTGAATTAGGCCTTTAAAAATGGTGAAATTTTAACAGGTAAGAAACAAGATAGGAGAAATAATATTCCGATTAGCAACTGCAAAAAGGTAAGAAGGTGTGTCTCTGTAGAGTATTGGCTGGTACTCGCCTCTCCATAAAACTGTCCCTTCCCTAATGATGACATGAAAAGGAAAAGTCATAACCCACTAGGCAACTCCAAACTGACAAAATCCTGGGAGAGCTATTAGGCCCAAAGCAATCCCAGGGAGCCCAGTCCCCAAAACAGAACATTATAATCTCTGGATAATCAAACCATACTGGCTTTTCAGTGCAATGTATTCATGTCAGTCCCTGATTTCCCCTACCCAACAACCTTGGGAAAAAAATACATGAAGTTCTTTTACCTGTCCTAGGAAACGATTATTGAAGTAATTAGTTTAAAACAGTACCCACTAATAAGCTGTTTCCCTGCCTAAAAGCCACCAACACAGTTCATTAAGTACTCTAAGAGAGATAAAGTTACATAAAATGCCTTCTGTCAGAACATTCCTCAGGTTACAGATTTTTTAATAAAGAATAGCTGATAAAGCAGGTAGTTAAATAAGATATTTTTTCTTCAAAAATAGAATAGGTAGTTCTGTTATTTAAATGTTTTGGAATACTCTGGAATTAAATTTGGTGGTTCTAATATTTTCTGTGCCCCAGTATCGTTAAAATTTTCACGATATGATGCCAGTGAAAATGAACCTCAAGACAAACAGGAATGCAGATGATGTGCCAAAACTCAGTAACTGAAACATATATTACTGCCCTCTTCCATGTACTAGAGTATCACTTCAAATAACCGAGAGGGGTATATACAGGAAGTTAACAACAAGTAGGAGTGCTTTTCTTAAACCAAAGAAAAAAGCAAGGTAACAGGTCCGGTTAGCTTTATGCAGTCCTTAGTCACTAGTTACACCTTATTTCATAATAACTGAGACTAGCTAACACCCTCCCAGAAATCAAATACAATCGTTCCAACTTATCAGAGGAAATGAATAAGGGAATGGGTAAAATATAAGGATGAGGACGGCTGGGAACCTTTATATCATATAGAAAAGTCTTTATAGTGAGATATCTGTAGAACAAAGCTAAAGTAAAAAAAAATCTAAGTCATCAATTTTTTATAGTACATGTTGTACTTCTGGGTCACTGTCCAGGTGTGCCCTCAATACTTAAGAACACCTCTTTGATTTTATTAAAAATACCACAAAGAAAAGTCCTCACAGATTTTCAACTCCATTCTAAACCAGTAGATGGGCATGAAAGAAGTATTGTTTTATTTGTTCCTCTCAGTTACATATAAAACTATGACATTTACCTTACCTTCTCAAAAAAGGCAAAATACAAAACTTTTAGAAAGCTTCATCTTCTGTCTCATCTTCTGAAGCTATGTTTTTTCCCTTTCAAGTACTGATCCTTCGCTCATACAGCTTTCTTCACATTACCTTTTCGTGAAATCTTAGATAACCTGATAGAACAATTTCAAGTTCAAAATATTCTCACATTCAAATTCAATCTAATAATTGAGTAAAATACTGAGAAAGATAAAGAGATGAATAAATATGATACTTGCTCAAAGACCCTATAACAGATCTATAAGAAAATTATGCATCCCTCAATGTCTGCAAGAAACATGGGGAAAAAAGAAAATTACAATGCAGAAAATATAGTGGACTTCCATTTGATTGTTCTGAGGCATTACCCAGGCTGGAGTGCAGTGGTGTGATCGCGGCTCACTGCAACCCTTGCCTCCCGGTTCAAGCAACTGTCATGCCTCAGCTTCTGGAGTAGCTGGTACTAGAGGTGTGCACCACCATGCCTAGCTAATTTGATGCTCATGCCTCAGCCTCTGGAGTAGCTGGGACTACAGGTGTGCACCATCATGCCTGGCTAATTTTTGTATTTTTAGTAGAGATGGGGTTTCACCATGTCGGCCAGACTGAACTCAGGTGATCCGCCCACCCTGGCCTCTCAAAGCTAGGATTACAAACATGAACCACCAGGCCCAGCTGCAGAATATATTGTTAGAAAAAGGTACAATAACTCAATGGTACACAGAAGAGAATGTATAAACCTGAATGTGAGAATCTGACAAGTAGCAAGTAACTCAGAACAAAAATAGTCTACCTTTAGGAATTCTTAATTACAGTTTCACCTTACACTCCCAAATTGTAGAACATGTTCCAATTAACACAGCTAAGCTCTTTTTTCAGACACCTTACCTTGTCCCCACTTGAAGCAAAATTTAATTTAAAGTAAAATTTGCCTGCTGTTCGTACAGAGCTAACAACAACCAAAGTCATCAGCGTGCAAACCACCACAAATTGAATGAAACTGCTGATATTAAGAAAAGAAAAATTTGACTGGTTCCAGGTTTTTAGTAAGTTAACTCTGAAAGATAACTTAAAATAATTTATTGGGAATTTTTCTTATGTTTAGGGGCTCAAAGATGCAGTGATGAATAAGGAAAACGAACCTGAGAAATTTAAAGAAGCCAGCTTTGTCGAAAACCAAGTGGCCACTTGCCAACACTTCTTTATGCACATATGACCAAAGATGATTCTAGGCAGACTCACAGACCACAAAGGCTCTTTATCAAACCCCAAATTAAGAAAGTTCTCATAAATATTTCAATTTTGATAAGTTAAAGGCCAGTTAAGTTTTAGAAAGCACTTTATATAAAAAGTGCAGAATCAATATAGAAACGAAGCTTTGCACTATTGACACGAGCCCTAAAAACAGCACACATTTTATGTCACATTTACAGTCTATTCACAGTCACCTATAGCTTAGATTCCATCAAGAAAAACACTGGTCAATGGAAAAGAGACTGGCCTTAGTTTGAAATTTCCATATGGCCAGCAGGGAGGAAACCGCATAATTCTGAATTACAAGTGACAAAACTACGAGAACCCTAAATCGGACTCTTCGCCTTGAACTCCATACACAAACATTTCAGATTTGTACTTCCACTTCCTGTAAATAATGTTGTTTGCATACGAAAAGGCAATAAGGTTACTCCCCAAACTCCTGTACTCCATGATCCATCCTCAAAGAGTGGAAGGAACAGCAAAGTAGAAGGAACAAAGCACTGACGTCAATTACGAGATTAACCCCAAGCACAGGCAGCTGGAAGAAAGGCCTAAACATCAATATCCACGCACAAGCTACCGGGATAACTAGGTAACAGGCCGATTGAGAAGTTGTCGGGGGGACTATTTGAGTATTATAACCTCACGTTCCCATTTTCAGTCAACCCCCCTCACAAGTCGAAGGCGGAAATTTTTCCTTTTTTTTTTTTTTTTTT
>NW_016107391.1:9306558-9311345 GCF_001604975.1 Cebus imitator | reverse complement strand
GTGGTATGTGTGTTTGCGGGGGTGGGGGGGTGGGAGAGGTGCGCAGGATCGCGAGAAGGAAAGCGAGAACTAGTTGGGTAATGTTAGCCAGAATCTGGGCCTGTTTTCTCTTTAATTAGAAATAATCTGAGATTGAGGAGGATATGAAAAAGTAACAAATCAGCCGATGCAATGTCTGAGGAAAGGAATGGATTAAGAAAGAGGAAAGGAGAAACACTGAAAAGATGGATTTCTGAGAACTGTTAGGATTGGGTTAGTTTTTTTATTTTCTTATTTTTGCGGGAAGGTGGTGGGGTGAGACGCGAAGATCAGGGGAGGGGTGAAGCCTGATCGAGCAGCCCCAGCCCGGGGGGGTCTTCCCGAGGCTCCCGGAGGAGCTTGCGCCCCCCTCCCCCACCCGGCCTGGGCCACAGCCCCCGCGGCCCCGCGCGGCCCTCAGTCAGTCCGTCGGCCCTCTCACCTCCAGTCCCGGCTCCGCTAGGCCCGAACCATCTCCTGGCCGCGGCAGTGGCGGCGCCGGGCCTGCACCTTCACCGGACGCGCATTCGAGCCCGCCCAGGGGGCGGCGACAGGCTGCCAAGGGCGAGGGGCTTCGGGAGGCGGCGGGGGTTCCAGAGGCCTAGAAAAGCCAAGGCGGCGGCGGCGGCGGCTGCAGCGGCGAGCGACGCGCCTCACACGGAACAGGCGTAGGCCCCGCACCGCTCCATGACTGTCGGGCCCCGGCTGGGACGGCTGACTGAGGCGGCGAGGGCGGGTTGACGAGGACCTGGCACCAGGATCCCCGCCCCGTCCGCTGGCGGCGGCGACGGCGGCTCGACTCCCGCAGCCAGGACTGTGACTGACGCAGCGGCCGTGCCACCCATGTGACCAGAACCGGGCGAGTGCAGGGCGTCACGTGACGCCTCTGCGCCCCCTCCCCGCTGCGGGGTGGGGGACGGGATCTGTGGGCCTGCTGGGCCCGGGAGGCGACGCCCGAGGTGGTGACGTGCCCAGCTGTGGGGATTCGATGACCCGGGCCAGGCGGAGGACCGGCCCGAGCGGTCTAGGTCTGAGCCTCTGGGCACTGCGGCCGCGTCGGGCAGGGCTACCAGGGCAGGACCAGGCCTGCACATCCGGGCGCACACGCCCTCCTGCGCTTAGCCCGCTAGTGAGGTTCGGAAGGGCGGGGCAGGGCCGGGCCGAGCCGGATCTGCAGGTTCTGGGGCTCAGGTGAGGGGCCCAGGCCTTGCGCCCTTCGCCCCCGGGGGGATCCGGCCCAACCCGGAATCCCCTAGACCTGCTTCCGGGTGTCGAACCCTAGAATCCTCAATAGGTCCAGCAGAGAGGCAAAGGACGCAGGAGGCTGTTCCGTATTTCTAGTAAACTTAACAAGCCAAACCGGCCCTCTTTCTTTGTCACATGAACATCTACCACCAATGCTTTTCTTTTCCTTTTCTTTTATTTTATTTTTGAGACAGATCTCGCTGTTGCCGCCCAGCCTGGAGTGCAGTGGTGTGATCGGCTCACTGCAACCTCCGCCTCGAGGGTTCAAGCGATTCCTCAGCCTCTTGAGTAACTGGGATTACGGGCGCCTGCCACCACGCCCAGCTAATTTTTGTATTTTTAGTAGAGACAGGGTTTCACCAAGTTGGCTATGCTGGTCTAGAACTCCTGACCTCAAGCAATCCACCCACCTCGGCCTCCCAAAAGTGCTGGGATTATAGGTGTGAGCCACCGCACTCAGTCCACTAATGGTTTTCTTCAGGACATCCTCCTGAACACTTCTTTCACCTCTAAACATCCTTCCAGTCAAGGCAAGCCATAATTTAACTCAGAGTAAAATGATATAGATTTGACAGGGTTTTCAAAGGGTCTCATAGTACCTAGTAGGGTTCTATACTCTTTCGAGGGATGAACCTCTTGTTCTTCATTTCATAAACAAGATATTAATATAATCTCTACCTGTTTACTTTCAGTGAAGAAGCCTTTTGAAGTTTTTTTGTTGTTTTTGTTGTTTACTTTCTGATTTGGAAGTGATCACTTTAAAGATTGTTTTTAACGACATTCAAAGGTTTGGGCCGGGCGTGGTGGCTCACGCCTGTAATCCAAGCACTCTGAAGGCCAGGGCGGGCGGATCATCTGAGGTTGGGAGTTCAAGACCAGCGTGAACTGGTGAAACCCCGTCTTATATATAAAAAAAAAGAGATTCAAAGGTTTTGAGGAACTTTGTAATCAATTAGTATAAGAAATATACATATGAAAAATGCTTTTATGAACCCCAAAGGTGGTAGCAACAGAAGTGTAAAACATTTTTTGATTTTGTTTTTTGAGGTGGTTTTACTTTGTTTTGTTTCATTTTTGTGGATTTTTTTTTTTTGGTTGGGGGTAGAAACAGTCTTGCTATGTTGCCAGGTCTGGTCTGAAACTCCTGGGTTTATGCTATCCGCCTGCCTCAGCCTCCCAAAGTGCTGGGATTACAGGCATGAGCCATGCCCAGCCCTTTTTCATTTCTAAAACTCCTAACTACCGGCCAGCACGGTGGCTCACGCCTGTATTTCCAGCACTGTGGGAGGCCGAGGCGGGTGGATCACGAGGTCAGGAGTTCGAGACCAGCCTGACCAACATAGTCAAACCCAGCCTTTACTAAAAACACAAAAAGTAGCCTAGCGTGGAGGTGCATGCCTGTAATCCCAGCAGCTTGTTTGGTACACTCTGTAGCTACCTAGCTACAGAGTGAGACTCTGTCTCAAAAA
Source organism: Cebus imitator (assembly GCF_001604975.1). Taxonomy (NCBI): domain Eukaryota; kingdom Metazoa; phylum Chordata; class Mammalia; order Primates; family Cebidae; genus Cebus; species Cebus imitator. The sequence continues at coordinate 9,308,613 of NW_016107391.1, read as the reverse complement.
AAAAAAAATTTCTGACTACCTACTATTTCTGTTGTTGTTGTTTCTTTTTCTTTGCTTTTTTTTAAGACAGAGTCTTGCTCTGTCGCCAGGCTGGAATGTAGTGGCTTGATCTTGGCTCACTGCAGCCTCCGCCTCCCAGGTTCAAGCAATCCTCCTGCCTCAGCTTCCAGAGTAGCCAGGACTACAGGCATGTGCCACCACGCCCAAATGACTACCTACTATTTCTTAAGCTTCACTCTTTACCTACATTTTCTCTATAGATCTATATAAATTAAGAAATATCTTAATGCAAAACTCAAAGGATGACAGAATAGAGTGAAAAATGATTGATTCTCCCATCTCTATCCGTTAGCTACTCCAGTACTGGAAGGCAATCACTTAGCATTTTATAATGTATCCTTCTGTACATATTTGTAAACAATACATTAAAATACAGCGATACTTCTTTTTATGCAAAAGATAACACACAATATACACTGTTCAGTCCTTCCTTTTCTCACTTCAAATATCTTGGATAGACTGGGCCCAGTGGCTCAGGCCTATAATCCCAACACGTTGGGAGGCTGTGGCGGGCTGATTGCTTGAGACCAGAAGTTTGAGACCAACCCCAGCAACATGGCAAAATCTCATCTCAACGAAAAATACAAAAATTAGCCCAGCGTGGTGGTGCGTTCCTGTAGTCCCAGCTATTCTGGCGGCTGAGGTGGGAGGATCACATGAGCCCAGTAGGTTGATGCTGCAGTGAGCTGAGAGTGTGCCATCCACCCTGGTGACAGAGTGAGACCCTGTCTAAAAAAAAAGAAAAAAGAAAAAACAAAGGAAAAAGAGAAAAATATCTTGGAAATCTTACCATATCAGTATATAAAGAACTACCTTTGCCAGGCACGGTGGCTCACACCTGTAATCCCAGCACTTTGGGTGTCTAAGACAGACAGATCACAAAGTCAGGAGTTCAAGACCAACCTGGCTAATATGGTGAAACCCCATCGCTACTAAAGATACAAAAAATTAGCCGGGGGTGGTGGCGTGTACCTGTAATCCCAGCTACTTGAGGCAGGAGAATCACTTGAACCCAGGAGGTAGAGTGAGCCAAGATCACGCCATTGCACTCCAGCATGGGCAACAGGGAGAGACTTCATATCAAAAATAAATAAATAAATAAAATTTTAAAAAGAACTACATTTTCTTCCTTGAGGCAGAATAATATTTCACTGTATACAAATATCCTAACTTGTTTAACCAACCAATCCCCTACAGGTGGATATTCAGCTTGTTGCCAAGCCATTACTATTACATGCTAAGATGCAATGAATAACCTCATACAAGATAGGGCAACATTGTAAGACTTTGTCTCTTCAAAAAATAAAAAATTAGCGACTGTGGTGGCACAGGGTTGTGGTCCTAGCTGCTAGGGAGACTGAGGTGGGAGGATCATTTGTACCCAGGAGGTGAAGGCTGCAATGAGCCCTAATCCCACCACTGCACTCCAGTCTCAGTAACAGAGCAAAACCCTGTCTCAAAAAAATGAAAATAATTAAAAATGAAAACCCCATATAATGAGGAAATTATACCTATATGATAAATCCTTAGCCTGGGATCTTTAGATCAAAAGGATTTTTAATTTTGATAATAACCAAATTATCCTACACAGAAATTGTGCCAATTTCATTTACTTTCTTTCAAATTCTGCTTAAGAAGATTTACGAGGCTGTATAGGTTGGAGGGTCGGGGGATGGAAAATGGCAAAAGGAAAGAGTAGGCCAGGCACGGTGGCTCACACCTGTAATCCCAGCACTTTGGGAGGCCAAGGCAGGTGGATCACAAGGTCAAGAGATCAAGATCATCCTGGCCAACATGGTGAAACCCTGTCTCTGCTAGAAATACCAAAAAAAAATTAGCTGAGCGTGGTGGCACGTTCCTGTAATCACAGCTACTCGGGAGGCTGAGGCAGAAGAATCGCTTGAACGTGGGAGGCAGAGGTTTTGGTCAGCCAAGATCTCTCCACTGCACTCCAGCCTGGGCGACAGAGTGAGACCCCATCTCAAAAAAAAAAAA
>NW_016107391.1:9301698-9306166 GCF_001604975.1 Cebus imitator | reverse complement strand
ACTCCGTCTCAAAAAAAAAAAATACAAAAAATTAGCTGGGTGTGGTAGCATGTGCCTACAGTCCCAGCTGCTCAGGAGGCTGAGGTTGCAGTGGGCCAAGATCTCACCACTGTACTCCAGCCTGGGCAACAGAGAAAGACTCCATCTCAAAAAGAAAAAAGGCACGAGTGTTTGTCACTTTACACCATAATAATTTTGATTAAAGATAAGTATTAAGGTGCAAATTGAAAATATGTAACAAATTTTATAAGAAAGTTTTCTTGCTTTGAAGTAAATGTTATTTAGCTAACCCAAATAATATGCTCTTGTTCCATAAAGGATAGTGATAATTTTTTAATACAAAATGAGACCTTATTTAAAAACCAAAAAGGGGAGGAATGACCAATGTAGCCTTGTATTTGGCATTATTCTACAAATAAGAAGTTTCCTCTGTTACAGCAAATGAAAGAAAAAGTTCCTAAAATTATTTCTAAATTTTTGATATTTTGATACTATATCATTTTATTTAATCAGTTGTATCTGTTTTAACAAAGTGAATGTTCTGTCTCTAACTTCATGTTTCAGAACAGTGTAAGACTACTGTGCAGAATGGAGAAACTGCAGAAAATACATACCATAAAACTAAAAGAGAAACAAAAATATCGAAGCAAAATACAATTGTTTTACTAGCATGCAAGATTTTAACAAAGGATTTAGGCCAGGCATGATGGCTCATGCCTGTAATCCCAGCACATTGGGAGGCTGAGGTGGTGGATCACCTGAGGTCAAGGATTCCAGACCAGCCTGGCCAACATGGTGAAACCCTGTCTCTACTAAAAATACAAAAATTATCTGGGCATGGTGACATGTGCCTGTAATCCCACCTACTTGGGAGGCTGAGACGGGAGAACCACTTGAACCCAGGAGGTGGAGGTTGTAGTGAGCCAAGATCGTCCCATCTGCATTTAGCCTGGGCAACAGAGCAAGACTCCCTCTCCAAAAAAAAAAAAAAAGTATTTAATATATATTGTTAGAGTAGCAATACTTAGTAGAGTGCTGTTTTTAACTTAGGTTTTTGGAGGTATAATTTACATGTCATAAAATTGATTCTAGTCTGGGTGTGATGGCTCATCCCTGTAATCCCAGCACTTTGGGAGGCAGAGGTGGACGGATCTGTTGAGGTCAGGAGTTTGAGACCAGCTTGGCCAACATCGTGAAACCCTGTCTCTACTAAAAATACAAAAATTAGCTGGGCATGGTGGTATGCGCTTGTAATCCCAGCTACTTGGGAGGCTAAACCTGGCAGGTGGAGGTTGCAGTGAGATGAGAACTCACCACTGCACCCCAGCCTGGGCAACAGAGTGAGAATCCACCTAAAAAAAAAAAAAGTATCTTTTATAATGTACAGTTTTATGAGTTCTGACAAATGCATACAGTTGTGTAACTACCACCACAATCAAGATAGAGAACATTTCAATCACCACAAAATATTCCCTCTTGGCCCTTGGTAATGAACCCTTCATTTCAACCCTAGTTCCTGGAAAATATAGATCTACTTTTTGTCCTTATAGCATTACCTTTTCCAGAATATCAAACAAATGGAATCATACAGTATATAGCCTTTTGTAGAGATGGGGCTTTGCCATGTTGGTCAGGCTGGTCTCAAACTCCTGACCCCAAGTGATCTGCCTGCCTCAGCCTCCCAAAGTGCTGGGATTACAGGCATGAGCCACCATGCCCAGCCACACCACACACTCCTGACCTCAAGTGATCTGCCCAACTTGGCCTCCCAAAATGCTGGGATTACAGGTGTGAGCCACCATGCCCGGCCTAGCAGACTTTCTATGTTTGATCTGCAAAGCCTAAAAAATCATAAATCATTAGTGTAATGATATTTTAGGCTTTGCAGATCAAGTGGCAAAATCAAGGATTTTTTTTATTTTTGAGATGGAGTCTCGCTGTATCACCCAGGCTGGAGTGCAGTGATATGATCTTGGGTCACTGCAGCCTTCATCTCCCAGGTTCAAGTAATTACCCTGCCTCAGCCTCCCAAGTAGCTGGGATTACAGGCACCCACCGCCATGCCCAGCTAATTTTTGTATTTTTAGTAGAGACGGGGTTTTACCATGTTGGCCAGGCTAGTCTTGAACTCCCAACCTCAAGTGATCTACTCACCTTGGCCTCCTAAAAGTTCTGGGATTACAGGTGTGAGCCACCACAACCAGCCAAATTGAGAATTTTATCTAGGTGCTTATATAACAGTATAAAAGTTTCCATAAATATTTTATTGATAAAATTTACACCTTTTTTTTCGTTTTTGTGGAGAATAGAGTCTCACTATATTGCCCAGGCAAGTCCCGAACTCCTGGGCTCAAGCTGTCCTCCTGCCTCTGCCTCCCTAAGAGCTGGGACCAGCCAGGCTGGTCTCAAACTCCTGACCTCAAGTGATCCTCCCAAAGAAATGGGTTTACAGGCATGAGCCACCGCCTCCAGCCAAAATTCCTTTATTCTTATTAATAGGCCTGAAAACTTACTCAACTACTATATTTTAAATTTTGTCAATAAGCCAGTCATGGTGGTTTATCCCTATAATCCCAGCTCTCTGGGGCTGGTGGTCTGGGGGTCTTACTCTTTGGAGGCTATGTGAACCATGAGGTCCACCACCCAGTTGCTGTAGCCAAATTCATTGTCACAGCAGGAAATAAGCTTGACAAAGTGGTCATTGAGGGCAATACCAGCCCCAGCATAAAAGATGGAAGAGTGGGTGTCACTGTTAACTTGAACGAGATAACCTAGTGCTCAGTGTAGCCCAGGAAGTCCTTCCACGAGTGGGCCTTCTGATGCCTACTTCACTATTTTATTTTATTTTTGAGACAGAGTCTTGCTCTGTTGCCCAGGCTGGAGTGCAGTGGCATGATCTCAGTTCACTACAACCTCTGCCTACTAGGTTCAAGCGATTCTCCTGAGTCTCTCGAATAGCTGGGATTGCAGGTATGCACCACCACACCCAGCTAATTTTTTGTATTTTTAGTAGAGATGGAGTTTCACCATGTTGGCCAGGCTGGACTGGAACTCCTGACCTGAAGTGATTTGGCCGCCTTGGCCTCCAAAAGTGCTGGGATTATAGGTGTGAGTCACCATACTCGGCTATTATATTTTTAAATAGAGATAGATATCACTGTGGTGACCAGGCTGATCTTGAACTCCCAGCCCCAAGTGATCCTCCCATCTCGGCCTTCCAAAGTGCTAGGATTACAGGTGTGAGCCACCATGCCTGGACTTCACCGCCTTCTTGATGTCATCATATTTGGCAGGTTTCTCCAGATGGCAGGTCAGGTCCATGACTGACACATTGGCAGTAGGGACACAGAAGGCCATGCCACTGAGCTTCCCATTCAGCTCAGAGATGACCTTGCCCACAAGCTTGGCAGTGCTAGATGCAGGTATGATGTTCTGGAGAGTGCTGTGGCTATCATGCTGAGCATGGTGGTGCGCACCTGTAATCCCAGCTACTCGGTAGGCTGAGGCAGGAAAATCGCTTGCACCAAGTAGAGGTTGCAGTGAGCTGAGATCGCACTACTGTACTCCAGCCTGGGTGGCAGAGCAAGACTCTGTTGAAAAAAAGAATTCTGTTAGACTCTTCTTTTAATATATGCCTTTGAGCATATCATTACATCGAAAATTAATGTAATTAATCACCTTCCAATTCAAGATTAGGTAGGAGAGCCTCAACTGTAAATTGAAACTGATTTTGAAATACAAAAATTTCCTTTATATGTGAGAGCTAAAACATGTTACAGGCACTGTAGTTTGAATCACAGAAAAGATACATGCCGAAGGCCAGGCGCGGTGGCTCATGCCTGTAATCCCAGCACTTTGGGAGGCAGAGGCAGGCAGATCACCTGAGGTTGGGAGTTCGAGACCAACCTGACCAACCTGAAGAAACCCCATCTCTACTGGAAAAAAAAAAAAAAGATATATGCTGCAAATTTGTGCAATAATAGACATCTCAGGTCTTGTTTTAACTTTGACACCAGTCTGGGTGCAGTGGCTCATGCCTATAATCACAGCACTTTGCAAGACTGAGGTGGGCAGATCACCTGAGGTCAGGAGTTCCAGACCAGCTTGGCTAACATGGCAAAACTCTGTCTCTACTAAAAATAGAAAAATTAGCCGGGTGTGGTGGCACGTACTTGTAGTCCCAGCTACTCAGGAGGCTGAGGTAGGAGAATTGTTTGAACCCGGGAGGCAGAGGTTGCAGTGAGCCAAGGTTGCGCCATTGCACTCTAGCCTAGGCAACAGAGTGAGGCTCTGTCCCAGTAAAAAAAGAAAGAAAGGAAAAAAAAAAACAATCTTGACACCACAGTAAGTGTGTAAAGCAACTTGACATTTCTGGTGATTCAAACAAAATTAGAATCACCAGAAATGTAAATAAATAAATAAATAAATAAGGTTGAAATATTACGGAACCTTTTTTTTTTTTTTTTTT
>NW_016107391.1:9292874-9295083 GCF_001604975.1 Cebus imitator | reverse complement strand
TACATCACAAGGGCTCAACCGAGGCTTAATTTAAAAGACAAAACAAAACAAAAATAATACCACAGCTCAAGATAGAGTCCTATACAGAAATCACAGAAAGGACAGACCATCTAAGGAAAAATGAAAAAGATGACACAAGGACAGGCTGGGCAGCCTGGGTCAGGGCTCCTGGCTGGTGACCTGCTTTGAGTAGGTTTCTTGGAGGTACTTCTTAAAAGCTGTGGGGTTTTTCCAGAGCTCGGCAGCATGCGTGTTCAAGGGACTATCAATGTTGGGTTCTCCTAGCAGGCTCTGGATGGAGAGCAGAATGGTCCTGACGTCATACAGGGCAGACCACTTGTCCTTCAGGATGTCCAGGCATATGTTACCCTGGGTGTCCACATTGGGGTGGTAGCAGGGTGTGAGGAACTTCACCGTGGGCGCATTGTAAGGGTAGCCACTGGGGAACTCTAGCGAGAGCTTATACCTCAGGTCTTCATATACTGTTCCAGCTGCTCCATGGATGGTCCCTACCCATTTGAAGAGGTTGTCTGATTCAGGAAAGGCAGAAATCCCTTTATTGCCAGACATCATTAGGGTCATCAGCTCCTGCTGTAGCCTTTTGCCCACGGGGCCCCGGGCGGCTCCCCCACTCGGCTCGGCTCCTTTACGGGCGGCAGCGACGCTAGTGGCGGCTGGGTCGCGGTTTTGGGAGGCCATCCGGGCGGCGCTGGCAAAGAGACAGGAACTCAGAGAACACGACTGCAACTGCCTAATGTTTTGTATTTTTAGTAGAGACGGGGTTTCACCGTGTTGACCAGGATGGTCTCGATCTCTTGACCTCGTGATCCACCCGCCTCGGCCTCCCAAAGTGCTGGGATTACAGGCTTGAGCCACCGCGCCCGGCCCCATCTGTTTATTCTTAAGTGAGCCTTGGTAGTTTGTCTTTCAAAGAAGTTGTCCATTCATCTAATTTATATATGCATGTATTTGTGTATTTATTTATTTATTTATTTAATTTTTAAAGTGATAGGGTCTTGTTCTATTGCCAAGACTGGAGTGCAGTGGTGCAATCACAGTTCACTTCAGCCTCAGACTCCTGGGCTCAAGCAGTCCTTCCATCTCAGCCTCCAAGTAGCTGGGACTACAGGTATGCACGGCTACACCCGGCTAATTTTTAAAACATTTTTTCTAGAGACAAGGTCTCACTATGTTGCACAGGCTAGTCTCGAATTGCTGGCCTAAAGCATTTCTCCTGCCTCAGCCTTCCAAGGTGCTGGGATTATAGGTGTAAGCCACAGCACTCTGCCTATTTAATTTATTAAATTAGTAAAGTTGTTCATACTGTTCTCTTAGTGTTCTTGTAGTATCTGGGTATTTGTAACCATAGCACCTCTCTCATTCCTAATGTTGGTAATTTGTGTCCTCTCTCTTTTTTATCCTGGGCATTATGGTTAGAGGTTTATCAATTTTACTAATCTTCTCATAGAACCATCCTTTGGGTTCATTGACCTTACTGTTTTTTCATTTTCTATTACATTGATTTCTGCTCTGGTCTTTTTTATTTATTTATTTATTTATTTATTTATTTATTTATTTTTGAGACGGAGTTTCGCTCTTGTTACCCAGGCTGGAGTGCAATGGCGTGATCTCGGCTCACCGCAAGCTCCGCCTCCTGGGTTCAGGCAGTTCTCCTGCCTCAGCCTCCTGAGTAGCTGGGATTACAGGCACGCGCCACCATGCCCAGCCAATTTTTTGTAGTTTTTAGTAGAGACGGGGTTTCACCGTGTTGACCAGGATGGTCTCGATCTCTTAACCTCGTGATCCACCCGCCTCGGCCTCCCAAAGTGCTGGGATTACAGGCGTGAGCCACCGCGCCCGGCTCTGGTCTTTTTTATTTTATTTTATTTTATTTTTTGAGACAGAGTCTCACTCTGTTGCCAGGCTGGAGTGCAGTGGCACAATCTCGGCTCACTGTAACCTCTGCCTTCCAGGTTCAAGTGATTCCCCCTGCCTGAGCCTCCTGAGTAGCTAGAACAACAGGCACGGACCACCATACCCAGCTAATTTTTTGTATTTTAGTAGAGACAAGGTTTTACCATGTTGGCCAAAATGGTCTTGATCCACCCACCTTGGCCTCCCAAAGTGCAGGGATTACAGGCTTGAGCCACCACGCCCGGCCCTGATCTTTATTTTTCTTTCTTTTCTTATTTTGGGATTTATTTGCTTT
>NW_016107391.1:9289017-9291981 GCF_001604975.1 Cebus imitator | reverse complement strand
TTTTTTTTTTTTTAAGACAGGGTTTCACCATGTTGGTCAGGCTGGTCTTGAACTCCCAATCTCAGGTGATCCACCCACCTTGGCCTCGAAAGTGCTTGGATTACAGGCGTGAGCCACTACGCCTGGCTGAGACTTGTTTTATAGCCTAGAACGTGAACTACCTTGGTAGCCGGGTGCAGTGGCTCACACCTGTAATCCCAGCACTTTGGGAGGCTGAGGTGGGCAGATCACTTGAGGTCAGGAGTTCGAGACCAGCCTGGCCAATGTGATGAAACCCCCATCTCTACTAAAAATATAAAAATTAGCCAGATGTGATGGCCCATGCCTATAATTCCAGTGACTCAGGAGGCTGACAGGAGAATCATTTGAACTCAGGAAATGTAGGTTGCAGTGAGCCAAGATCATGACAATGCACTCCAGTTTGGGCGACAGAGCTAGATCCAGTCTTAAAAAAAAAAAAATTCAGGCATACCCGGCCTGAAATGTGTATTTTTATTTTTATATTCACCCAGTCATCCAAACAACAGAGCTTGAAACCTTTCCAGGTATACCTCTCTCACTACCATAATCAACTGACCACAAAATTCTGTCATTTCTACCTTCTTAATATCTCTCATACCTAAGGCGAGGCATGGTGGCTCACGCCTGGAATTCCAGCACTTTGGGAGGCTGAGGCAGGTGGATCACAAGGTCAAGGGATCAAGACCATTATGGACAACATGGTGAAACCCGGTCTCTACTAAAAATACAAAATTAGCTGGACATGGTGGCACATGTCTGTAGTCCCAGCTACTCCAGAGGCTGAGGCAGGAGAATCACTTGAACCCGGAAGGCAGAGGTTGCAGAGAGCCAAGATCATGCCACTGCACTCCAGCCTGGCTACAGAGCGAGACTCTGTCTCAAATATAAATATATATATATATATTTAATAATAATAAGCCAACACATTTAATAAAATGTGAAAAGAATTTTCCTTGAATATTTCAATGTTGAATACAAGCTGATCAGCTATGTATTTTGTGATTATTATACGTATATATTTAAAAATATATATAATATGTGTTTAAAAATTTCTTCTTTCCCTCTTTTTTTTTTTTTTTTTTAATGGGGTATTATTCTGTTGTCCAGGCTGGAGTGCACTAGCTCAATCACAGCTCACTGCAGACTTGACTTCTCCAAGCTCAGGTGATTCTCCCACCTCAGTTTTTGTATTATTGGTAGAGATGGGGTTTTGCCATGTTGCCCAGGTTGGTTTCAAACTCTCGGGCTCAACGAATCTGTCCACCTGGACCTCCCAAAGTGCTAAGATTATAGGAGTGAACCACCATGCCTGACCTTCTGTATTTTTGTACATGTTTACAAACACCATTAACATCAAGGGTTTTATTAATTTTATTTACTTATTTTTTTTCTGAGACGTAATCTTGCTCTGTCACCCAGGCTGGAGTTCAATGGTACAGTGCTGGCTCACTGCAATCTCCGCCTCATGGCTTCAAGCGATTCTCCTGCCTCAGCCTCCCAACTAACTGGGATTACAGGCGCCTGCCACCACGTCTGGCTAAATTTTGTGTTTTCAGTAGAGATGGGGGTTCTACCATGTTGACCAGTGTGGTCTTAAACTCCTGATGTCAGGTGATCCACCCATCTCAGCCTCCCAAAGTGCTGAGATTATAGGCGTGAGCTACCTCACCCAGCCTGGTAATATGATTATGATGCCTTCTTAGGATTAGATTAATATTACAGACCCAAAAGAAAAGCGATACCATCTCACACAAACTGAGATTATAAAATCTGGGTCACAGATAATTTGATTCTTGGTTGAAGTATAGGGCTTGGCTGCTTCTTACAGAGTCATGTAATTGGGTTCTTTATTTCTAGTCTTGACAAGGTTTTAAATGTTTCTTGAATGTAAGATTCTCCTGTCATCTTCCAAATAAAATACAAATTCCTTAGCCTGACCTATTGTGCCCTTGAGAATAAAACAATTATCACCAGCAGCCTCAACCCCTGCCAGGCTCCCATACAAACAGGCTTCCCGCCAGGCCTAACAGCTGTTTCTCAGCCATATCCGCCTGCCCTGGAAGACTCTACCAAACTTCCAGCAATTGTTTAAGTCTCTAAGCTCTCTAGCAAGACATTTGCAGCACTTAAAGACAAATCTATAATTGTTTATTAATAGCCTGTAAACCCTCAAGGGACAGGACCAATTACTTAATAATAGCTGTTAAAGTTCGACTGAATGAATAAGTTTTCTCTTCCGTCCACAGGCTCAGTGACCCTTCAAGACTGCTAACGAGAGAGGATTTTGGTTTACATGTTTTGTGATCCTAGATTTTTTAATGAATTTGCCTAGTACAGAATCCCCTCAGGGCTTTTGTTTTGTTTTGTTTTTTTCAGACGGAGTCTTGTTCTGTTGCCTGGAGTGCCGTGGTGCAATCTTGGCTCACTGCAACCTCCACTTCCTGGGTTCAAGCAATTCCCCTGCCTCAGTCTCCCAAGTAGCTGGGAGGCTGGGACTACATGTGCATGCCGCCACACCTGGCAAATTTTTTTTTGTATTTTAGTAGAGACGGGGTTTCACCATGTTGGCCAGGAAGGTCTCGATCTCCTGACTTCATGATTCACCTGCCTTGACCTCCTAAAGTGCGGATTACAGACGTGAGCCACTGCACTCGGCCCCAGGACTTTTATTTATTTATTTATTTTAATTAATTAATTAATTAATTAATTTAATTTTAGGCTAGTCAAGTGAAACAGTAGGAATGGTCAAGGAACAAAGAAGTCTGTAAGTGATTGTGATAAATTAGTTGTAAACACCACTGCACTTGGACCAGCCTCCCTCAGGACTTCTTTTTTTTTTTTTAATCTTTTTTTTTTTAATTTTTTTGAGACGGAGTTTCACTCATGTTACCCAGGCTGGAGTGCAATGGCGCGATCTCGGCTCACCGCAACCTCCGCCTCCTG
>NW_016107391.1:9286678-9288492 GCF_001604975.1 Cebus imitator | reverse complement strand
TGTTGACCAGGATGGTCTCGATCTCTTGACCTCGTGATCCACCCACCTCGGCCTCCCAAAGTGCTGGGATTACAGGCGTGAGCCACCGCGCCTGGCTGTCCAAAATTTTTGTTAGAGAAATATCCGGGGCTGGAGATTTAGAAATGAGGCCCTTACTTACTGTCTTTATTCCAAGTGGTTCATTTTTCTTTTTACTGTTGCCCAGGATGAAGTGCAATGGCATGATCTTGGCTCACTGCAACCTCTGCCTCCCAGGTTCAAGCCATTCTCCTGTCTTAGCTTTCTGAGTAGCTGGGATTACAGGCATCCACCACCATGCCCAGCTAATTTTTTGTATTTTTAATAGAGACAGGGTTTCACCATGTTGGCCAGGCTGGTCCCAAACTCCTGACCTTAGGTGATCTGTCTGCCTCGGCCTCCCAAAGTGCTGGATTACAGGCATGAGCCACCTCACCTGGCCATTTCAAGTAGTTCTTAACATATGGCAACTTGTATTGTTTCTTACTTAATTTTAAATTAATCATGGGCCGGGCAAGGCGGCCCACGCCTGTAATCCCAGCACTTTAGGAGGCCAAGGTGGGTGGATTGCTTGAGGTCAAGAATTCAAGGTCAGCCTGTCCAACATGGTGAAACCTCGTCTCTACTAAAAATATAAAAATTAGCCGGGCAGTAGTGGCATGTGTCTGTAATCCCAGCTACTTGGGAGGCTGAGGCAGGAGAATCACTTGAGTCTGGGAGGCAGAGGTTGCAGTGAATCAAGATTGTGCCATTGCACTCCAGTCTAGGGGACAGAGTGAGGCCCTGTCTCAAAAAAATTAAAAAAATAATTAATTAATTAATGGAATACTCATTAATCATGGCAGACTGAACATAGATGTTCCTGCTGGGTGTGGTGTCTCACACCTGTAATCTCAGCACTTTGGGAGGCTGAGGTGGAAGAATGGCTTAAGCCCAGGAGTTCGAGACCAGCCTGGGCAACATGATGAGACCTCATTTCTACAGAAAATACAAAAATTAGCCAGGCATGGTGTCATACACCTGTAGTCCCAGCTACTAGGGAGGCTGAGGTGGGAAGATCACTTGAGCCTGGGAGGCTAAGGCTGCAGTGAGTTGTGATCACACCACTACACTCCAGCCTGGGCAACAGAATGAGACCCTATCTCAAAAAAAAAAACAAAACAAAAAACCCAGAAAAAAAAAAAGAACATAGATGTTCACTATTGTTCACTTGCAAAATGTCATGATAAAAAAATTAAACCCATTAAGACAGCATGAACAGGAGAGGAGAGCATAGGGGTGCATCTTCTTACATAAACTTTCTACCAGTCTGCTTTCTAGGCCTCCTTGTGCCTTGGCTGGCAGAAGTGTATGGTGCCATCAAGTTTGGAGGCTTTTCAGAGTCTGTGATTTGCTTCCTGTTTACTTTTCCTCACTGTGGGCTTAGGGTTTGACTTTCTTTGGTTATTTATGTCAACATCGACTTTCAGCTCCCAGTATAGTTGTCATTTCTCATCTGTTTCATCTCCTATGGTGATTAATTTTATGTGTCAAATTTACTGGGTGAAGGGATGCCCAGATAGCTGGTAAAACACTATTTCTGCGTGTTTGGGAAAGAGATTAGCATTTGAATCAGTAAACCGACTAAAGAAGATCCATTCCCCCAGGCATCATACAATCCATTGAGAGCCCAAATAGAAATAGGCAGAGGAAGAGAGAATTCTTTTTTTTTTTTTTTTTGAGATAGCATCTAGCTCTTGCCCAGGCTGAAGGATGGAGTACAATAGTGTGACCTTGGCTCACTGCAACCTCCGCCT
>NW_016107391.1:9284163-9285698 GCF_001604975.1 Cebus imitator | reverse complement strand
GTTGACCAGGATGGTCTCGATCTCTTGACCTCGTGATCCACCCGCCTCAGCCTCCCAAAGTGCTGGGATTACAGGCGTGAGCCACCGCGCCTGGCTTATACATCTTTGTATATACTTCCAAAGAAGACTTCTGTTAATGTTTGTGGTTATTACTGATTACTTTGAATAGCAGACACAAATACCCTTGGGGGTTCACAAAAAACTTTCAAGACATTGGCAATTTCCAGGTCTTCAGCTTCCGTGGGCACCTACACCTAAAGTTGAACTGAGAAGGAATCTGTAGCCCAGGTATCACACTGGTTTTCCTTTCTCTCTTCTCCTTCGATAAAGCCTTTCTCCCCCTTTGGCACAAACATTTCTAAATTTCTTTATGGCACAATTTTCCCAGAGTATAAAAACCTACAGGGAAGCATACAAAAGTACAATTTGAAATGGTGTTTTGGGTCAGCTCGTTTCAGTTAAGGCACCATAATTCAAGTTCTGGTTTCCAGTATTATTACTTTTTTCTGTCAAAGGCACAACCTGGTGTCAGAAAATGACTATCCTCCTGTTGTAGCCTCCCAAGTAGCTAGAATTACAGACATGTGCCACCATGCCCAGCTAATTTTTGTATTTTTTTTTTTTTTTTTGAGACGGAGTCTTGCTCTGTCACCAGGCTGGAGTGCAGTGGCGCAATCTCGCTTCACTGCAACCTCCGTCCCCTGGGTTGAAGCGATTCTTCCATCTCAGCCTCCCGAGTAGCTGGGACCACAGGTGCATGCCACCATGCCTGGCTTATTTTTGTATTTTTAGTAGAGATGGGGTTTCACCATGTTGGCCAGGATGGTCTCGATCTCTTGGCCTTGTGATCCGCCCATCTCAGCCTCCCAAAGTGTTGGGATTACAGGCGTGAGCCACTGTGCCCGGCCAATGTTTGTATTTTTAGTAGAGACAAAAATTAGCTGGATGTGTTGGCACATGCTTGTAATCCCAGCTACTCAGGAGACTGCGATAAGAGGATTGCTTGAACCCGAAAGGCAAAGGGTGCAGTGAGCCGAGATCATGCCACTGTACTCCATCCTGGGCAACAAGAATGAAACTCCAGCTCAAATAACAACAAAAATCCTCATTTGGGGCCGGGCATAGTGGCTCACGCCTGTAATCCCAGAACTTTGGGAGGCCGAGGTTGAGGGGATCACCCTGAGGTGAGGAGTTCGAGATGAGCCTGGCCAACATGATGAAACCCCGTTTCTATTAAAAATACAAAAATTAGCTAGGCCTGGTGGTGGGCAACTGTGATCCCAGCTACTTGAGAGGCTGAGGCAGGAGAATCACTTGAACCTGGGAGGCGGAGGCTGCAGTGGGCTGAGATCATGCCACCACACTCTAGCCTGGGTGACAGAGCAAGACTCCTCAAAAAAATAAAAAAGAAAAGAAGGCTGGGTGCAGTGGCTCATGCCTGTAATCCCAGCACTTTGGGAGGCCGAGGCTCATGGATCACAAGGTCAAGAGATCGAGACCATCCTGGCCAACATGGTGAAACCCGGTCTCTACAA
>NW_016107391.1:9282192-9283498 GCF_001604975.1 Cebus imitator | reverse complement strand
AAAAAAAAAAAAAAAGGAAATAAAACCATTGTTTGGAAAGGATGATAGTATAGTAATAATTATTGTAGATAAGGTCCACTGATTCACTAAAACTAGTGAGTTTCAGGAGAAACAAGTTGCACATTCTCAAAATATCTTCCCTAAATTATCTATTAGCTAAAAAGGAAAAGGTAGTAAACTACAGTGGAAAAATCTGATAATAACCATTTTTTTTTTTTTTTTTTTTTTTTTTTTTTTTTTTTGTTTTTTTTTTTTTTTTTTTTTTTTTTTTTTTTTTTTTTTTTTTTTTGGAGACAGAGTTTCTTTCTGTCACCCAGGCTGGAGTGCAATGGCACAATGTCCGCCTCCCAGATTCAAGCAATTCTCCTGCCTGAGCCTTCCGAGTAACTGGGATTATAGGCATGTGTCACTGTGCCCAGCTAATTTTTTTTTGCAACGGAGTCTCACTCTGCTGCCCAGGCTGGAGTGCAGCGGCATGACCTCCACTCTCTGCAACCTCCACCTCCTGAGTTCAAGTGATTCTCCTGCCTCAGTCTCCTGAGTAGCTGGGACTACAGGTGCCTACCACCACACTCGGCTAATTTTTTGTATTTTTAGTAGAGACAGGGTTTCACTGTGTTAGCCAGGAAGGTCTCTATACCCTGACCTCGTGATTTACGTACCTTGGCCTCCCAAAGTGCTGAGATACAGGCTTGAGGCACTGCGTCCAGCCTAATTTTTGTATTTTTAGTAGAGGTGGGGTTTCACCATGTTGCCCAGGCTGGTTTCAAACTCCTGACCTCAGGTGATCCACCCACATCAGCCTCTCAAAGTGCTGGGATTACAGGCATGAGCCACCGCACCCAGCCTGGAACCACCTTAATCAAGTGATCAAGGTCAACATCGCCAGTAATAAAGAAGACATATGAACATTATGAATCTCATATGATTGACTGAGGACACTTTATTTCGGTGATATTCTTCCAAAAAGCATAACCTCAATCACAAGAAAACATCAGACAAAACCAATTTTTTTTTGACAGTTTCGCTCTGTCACCCGTGCTGGAGTCCAATGGCAAGATCTTGGCTCACTGCAACCTCTGCCTCCCAGGTTCAAGCAATTTTCCTCCCTCAGCTTCCTGAGTAGCTGGGACTACGGGCATGTGCCACCATGCCTCAATAATTTTTTTGTTATTTTTATTTTATTTTTATTTTTTGAGACGGAGTTTCGCTCTTGTTACCCAGGGTGGAGTGCAACGGCGCGATCTTGGCTCACCGCAACCTCCGCCTCCTGGGTTCAGGCAATTCTCCTGCCTCAACCTCCTGA
>NW_016107391.1:9280067-9281662 GCF_001604975.1 Cebus imitator | reverse complement strand
TTTTAGTAGAGACGGGGTTTCACCGTGTTGAGCAGGATGGTCTCGATCTCTTGACCTCGTGATCCACCCGCCTCGGCCTCTCAAAGTGCTGGGAATTTTTTTGTTATTTTTAGTAGAGATGGGGTTTCAGCATGTCAGTCAGGCTGGTCTTGAACTCTTAACCTCAAATGATCCACCCACTTGGTCTCCCAAAAGTGCTGGGATTAGAAGTACGAGCCACTGCACGCAGTCAAACCCAAATTGAGGGCTGTTAGACAAAATAATTTTTCAAAAGTGTCAAGGGCATGAAAAACAAGTTAACACTGAAGTATGGAGACTGTAGTAAAGGTAGAAGTAACTAAATGTATTTTCTGGGTAGCATTCTGGAACAGAAAAAGGATATTAGTGGGAAGATGAGCAAAATATGAATAAGGTTTCCAGTTTAATACTATTTTACTGTGCTATAATAGGATGTCCTTAAAAAGCACTATTTTGGCTGGGCGTGGTGGCTCACGCCTGTAATCCCAGCACTTTGGGAGGCTGAGGCGGGTGGATCACCTGAGGTTGGGAGTTCAAGACCAGCCTGACCAGTGTGGTGAAATCTTGTCTCTGTTAAAAATATAAAATTAGCTGGGCGTGGTGGTGCATGCCTGTAATCCCAGCTACTTGGGAGGCTGAGGCAGAATCGCTTGAACCCAGGAGACAGAGGTTGTGGTGAGCCAGGATCATGCCATTGCACTCCAGCCTGGGCAACAAGAGTGAAGGCCCCCCCAAAAAGCAGTGTTTCACTAGATGTTAATTTCTTCGTTCTGGCAATTGTGCCATGGTTACGTAAGATGTTAACACTGTGGGAAGCTAGATGAGGTTTATAAGGGAATTGTATTATTTTTGCAACTTTTCTGTAAATCTACAGTTCAAAATTTAAAAAGAATACATATGACTCTCTGCATTTTTTCCACTTCCAGTGTTAACTTATGGCTAATGCTGTATGTTCATTCTAGGGTAAAATCTGTATATTGTATAGTCTATTAATAACAACATGTGTGTGGAATGAAAACCTATCATCTAACGACTCCTTTTGATATGACTGTAGTTAAGTAATATACTCACTATGATTGTGGTTGAGTAATATACTCACTGTATTTGCCAGGGACTCGACTCAACTTCCAGAGTCCTGATTTTAGGCAGGACTAAAAACAAAACTTTTCGAAGTTAGTATCCACTTTGCCATTGATTCTGTTTTTTGTTTTTTCTGTCACCCAGGCTGGACTACAGTGGCACAATCATAGCTCACTGTAGCCTCAACCTCCTCAGCTCAAGTGATTCTCTTGCCACAGCTTCCTGAGTAGCTGAGACTATAGGGGCACACCACCATGCCCAACAAATTTTTCAATTTTTTGTAGAGAAGAAGTCTTACTATGTTGCCCAGGCTGGTCTCACACTCCTGGACTCAAGTGATTCTCCCATCTGTGCCTCCCAAAGTGTTGGGATTACAGGCATGAGCCACTGTGACCAGCCTGATTCTGTCTTTTTGAATGAAATGTGTGGCTAGAAGAATTGAGCTCCTGCTCTCTGTACCTCTCTAGTCATACTTTTTTTTTTTTTTTTTTTTGAGA
>NW_016107391.1:9267802-9278884 GCF_001604975.1 Cebus imitator | reverse complement strand
GCCTCCCAAAGTGCTGGGATTACAGGCTTGAGCCACCACGCCCGGCCAAAACTTTAAAATTAGAATTTGTTCAAATGCCCTTACAGCTCAAATGGAATAAGAATTGGGATTAAATAAAACAGTAAAGAGGTAACAGAAGCTTAAGCTTGTGAGCACAAATTGTGAGTTTTATTTAACTGCAAGTGATGCAACCTATGTAACACATTCTTTTCTCATCCATGTTCTTTAACTGCTAACATTACCTTTACAGAGACAAACATTATCTAATGTGCCTGATTGGTAATTTATTAACTTTATCTGTCAAGTGATAATATTCTGTAGGCAGCTTTTGAAATCATGTTTTGAGAATTTATTTACAACCACTGAACACAGATGGTTTTGTAAAACTGACAAGTAATTACAGGTTCCCTAAACTCACAACATACATATATTTTAATATTTAAATAGCTCATTTTCTTCAAAAGTAATTTTCTACTGCTTTTTCATAAAAATATAAAAGACATTTATAATTTTAAAAACCTATATTTAACCCAAATCAAAATTTTTCTACAAATGATACCTCTTTCCAAAAAGTTAAAAAGACATCACAGGATACTGTGATGTTAAACAAAAGACTCTCGCCACAATAACAGCATTTTACTTTTAAGAAATATTGTGCAGTATTTCCTTTTTAACCTTTTATGCTAGATTTCCACTATGTATATCCTATGTAAACACACCAGATTAATCCTAGTCATTCATATTTATGCAGTAGGCTGTTACATGACTAGTTAGCATATAAACTATAATACCATAATTGCAAAAATAACAAAAGGCAATCTTTATGAAAGCTTAAAAAAGCTTTTAATAAAAGGTGACCGAGGCTGCCCTAATTTGCAGTAAAAATTACCTCTTCCTCTTACCTTTCCCCCGCTTTGAATGGTACCTTTTATTGCATGTAATACACAAAGATATTTCTAGCACTTCTACTTAAAGTTAGCCTCTTACATGGCTGCTTTCTTTTCTGATACACTGACTTTATCAGAAGGCACCGAGATTAGACTCCTAAGTAGTTTCAGATTTTTTGTCCCTTTTTAGGTTCCTCTAGAATAATTTTCCTCAGAAAAGGATAACTTGAAAAACTTAAGGAACCAGAAGAAAATGAATGAGGTAACACAGCAACTTGAAAACTGTAGCATTCAAAAACTATATTAATAGGCTCCTTGAACATACCACTTAGGACAAAACATCAGAATAACTTTCTGAACATAAATGTAAAAATAGAGCACATTTATTAACAATAAGAAAACTCCTAAGCTTACAGTAACAACATATTAAATCTTACGTAACACATAGCCAAAAGCATTAGAAATTCACTGCCAAATATTCTGATGCACCACCCTGTCTGGTATACACCACTAACATATATAACAAAGTATGGCATTTATTTCACAAAAAGAAAAGACAGTTTCATCACACAAACAGATTTGGAGATTTCAGCTTTGATTAAGTTCTAGAGATATATTTTAAAGATAAAAAAGAAAAACAAGATTCACCCTTCAAATAAAAAAGTCTCTCTCTATATATAATTCATTATTAATACTCTATGCTCTTGCAATGTAAAACATTTAGAAACTTTTGAATTCTAAAAATGTTCATCAGTTAACCTATTTGGCCTTAACATATTCTAAATTCCCTTTCGAGAATCACATTAATGTTTGCAGTCCATCGGTCCAATATGGATGGAACAACTATTTCTTTTTCTTCTTCTTTGGTGGTTCATCCTCAGAGCTGCTATCTGTGCTGGTGCTGCTGCTACTAGAAGAGCTGGAATCTGAGTCTGAATCAGAGGAGGAGGAAGAGGTTGTGGAGGAGGCTGAGGATGAGGAACTAGAGGAGCTTTCGTCAGTGTCACTGTCCTCTGAGGAGGATGAGGTAGATGTTTCTTCACTTTCTGATGAAGAATCACTGGCTGAACTGTCACTGCTACTGCTACTTGAACTGGTCACGCTCTTAGACCTATTAGACAATACACAGTTAAATATATGGGAAGGTGACATGTAATAGAATGTTAAAAGCAATTTCTTTTTGAGACGGAGTCTTGCTCTGTTGCCCAGGCTGGAGTGCAGTGGCGCAATCTTGGCTCACTGCAACCTCCGCCTCCCAGTTTCAAGCAATTCTGCCTCAGCCTCCCAAGTACCTGGGATAACACACGCATGTATCTACGCCCAGCTAATTTTTGTATTTTTAGTAGAGACGGGGTTGCACCATGTTGGCCAGGCTAGTCTTGAACTCCTGACTGAGTGACCCACTTGCCTTGGCCTCCCAAAGTGCTGGGATTCCAGGCATGAGCCATCATGCCTGGCCAAAGGCAATTTTACATGATTCCAATTATATATATATGTATATACTGAAGCTTTGCTAGCATGTTATCCTTTGGTTTGATGTTTTGGGGATTGCCTAACTTGTTGTAAACCACACTCCTCTCTTTGTAAGATATTGTTGCTTCAGCAACTTAATTCTCTTGGTTGGAATTCAAGATAAGAATATCTACCATATTATATTTCAGAGGTGATAATGTTAGAATAAAGCTGCAATGTAACAACTGGGTCTATTTAAACCTCATATAGCTTGTTACTATTTCATCATCTTTATTTTAACTACTTTGGACCAGATATGGCTGGCCAACAATTTCTTATTAGTCTATTAACATTTCCTATTTTAAGCCAAAGGAAGACAATTACTTATTGTTTCCAGGTATAAGGACTCTAGAAAGTTGAGTAAAAGGAGAAATGGAAGCAATACAGTCCAGACAGGTTAAAAAAAGGAAGTTATCAGAAAATAGGATTATTTAATTATGAATTGCAATAAGAGACTTCAGATCCAAATCTTATAGCTATTTTAAAATCACCTTTCCCATCCCTCCAATTAGTATTACATATTATCTGTAAAATACTCCCAAAACCACACATACCTTTTTTTCTTGGTCTTTCTTTCTACAGTGGTTTCTCCAATGCTGATAAACATGAGAGGGGAAAAAAGCTCCTGTTAATAGGGTGATTATATACAGCTCAGACAAACCCTTCTGCTATCCCCAAAACCATTTTACACTGGAGAAACATTCTGTATTTTTGTAACATGTAGAGTACAGTAGTTCTTGTTATAAGCAAGTGGAAGATATGTTATTGTAGGCTGTATATGGTACATGCAGTCAACTTAACCAGCATCTAAGACAGACGTATCTTATCACCTGTATAAAAGTCAGGTATGTTAGTAGTTAAGATAATTAAATTGTTTTAGTCAGGAATTTAAGTTGACATAGCTACATCACTGCTTACTGAATAACAGAACAAAGCAAATAGCACAATAGCTATAATTTGTAGTTTGAGTTCACAGAATCATATAAATAGCCATTTCATAATTTTTCAAAAGCAGCTCTTTAATTTAAAAAAACCTATTTATTTTTCCACAAGCCCCCCCCGACTGTTGAGTTATTTACTACTTAAAGACCAGAAATTTAATACTTCAAGACTACGTTCATTCACATTATTCTTATTTTTTTTTGAGACAAAGTCTCACTCTGTTGCCCAGGCTTGAGTGTAGTGGTGAGATCTTGGCTTACTGCAACCTCTGTCTCCTGGGTTCAAGCAATACTCCTGCCTCAGCCTCCCGAATAACTGGGATTACAGATGCCCATCACTATGCACAGCTAATTTTTGCATTTTTTAGTAGAGATAGGGTTTCACCATGTTGGCCAGGCTGGTCTTGAACTCTGACCTCAGGTGATCTGCCCCCCTTGGCCTCCCAAAGTGCTGGGATTACAGGCATGAGCCACTGCACCTGGCCTCACTCACATTATTTACAAAGAACAAAGTCTGGTAAATCTGAATGAAAGGAACAAACGGCTTGCTGCTGCTATTCTGCCAAACAACATGCGTGCTAAATCAGGTTTTTAAATTAAGCATTAGGCCAGGTGCGGTAGCTCACACTCGTAATCCCAGCACTTTGGGAGGCTGAGGCGTGCAGATCACTTGAGGTCAGGAGTTTGAGACCAGCCTGGCCATAGTGAAACCTGGTCTCTCCTAAAAAAATACAAAATTTAGCCAGGCGTGGTGGCACATACCTGTAATCCCAGCTACTTGGGAGACTGAGGTGGAAGAATTGATTGAACCTGGGAGGTAGAGGTTGCAGTGAGCTGAGATTGTGCCACTGCACTCCAGCTTGAGACAGAGCAAGACCCTGTCTCAAAACAACAATAACAAACCCCCCCAGAATTAATTATATCACCACAGTCCTGTAAATTTAACTTTTTTTTTTTCTTTTTGAGACAGGGTATCACTGTTACCCAGGTTGGAGTGCAGTGGCACGATCTTGGCTCACTGCAACCTCTGCCTCCCAGGTTCAAGCAATCCTCCCACCTCAGCCTCCTGAGTAGCTGGGACTACAAGTGTTTACCACCACCCCTAGCTAATTTTTGCACTTTTTGTACAGACGGGGTTTTACCATGTTGCCCAGGCTGATCCGGAACTCCTGAGCTCAAGCAAGCTGATCAGCCTCCCAAAGTGTGGGATTACAGGTGTGAGCCACCACACATGGCCAACGTTTTTATATTCTGGCCCTCTCTATATTTCCTAGATAATGTTTCTGTCCTTATTGCCTGAGTCTCCAAACATAAATGTGTATTTATGTAAAGTTGTTTATACAATGGAATTACTTACTGAATTGTCAATTTGGGAGTAAAATAAGAGGGGGATCTTTACGTGTGGGACAAAAAAAAAAAAAAACAAGAGAGGGAAGTATACTTCTGGTGTGTTGCCTCACGCCTATACAGTAATCCCAGCACTTTGGAAGGCTGAGGCGAGCAGATCACAACGTCAGGAGATTGAGACCATCCTGGCTAACAATGGTGAAACCCCATCTCTACTAAAAATACAAAAAATTAGCTGGGCTTGGTACTACACACCTGTAGTCCCAGCTACTTGAGAGGCTGAGGCAGGAGAATGGCTTGAACCTAGGAGGCAGAGGTTGCAGTGAGCCGAGATCATGCCACTGCACTCCAGCCTGGGCAACAGAGTGAGACTCCATCCCCAAAAAAAGAATAAGTTTAAAAATTCTTCTTTTGAGACAGGGTCTCATTCTGTCACCCAGGCTGGAGTACAGTGGTGCAATTACAGCTCACTCTAACCTTGACCTCCTGGGTTGAAGCAATCCTCCAAGTCAGTATCCCAATTAGCTGGGATCACAGACGTGATCCCGCCACATCCAGCTAACTTTTTTTTTTTTAAGGAACAGAGTATTGCTGTGTTGCTTAGGCTGGTCTTAGACTCCTGGCCTCAAGTGATCCTCCTGTCTTGGCCTCCCAAAGTGCTGGAATTACAGGTGTGAGCCACCGCAGCTGGACAATATTATAAATTTTAATAACTGTTACATTATTGGTAATGTATATCTGTGTGTGTGTGTGTGTGTGTGTGTATAAGAGTCTCGCTCTATCACCCAGGCTGAAGTGCAGTGGTGTTATCTCAGCTCACTGCAACTTCTGCCTCCCGGGTTCAAGCGATCCTCCTGCCTCAGCCTCCCAAGTAGCTGGAATTACAAGGTGCACACCACCACGCCCAGCTAATTTCTGTATGTTTAGTAGGGATGGGGTTTTGCCATGTTGGAAAGGCTGGTCTCGAATTCCTGACATCAAGTGATCTACCCACTTCAGCCTCTCAAAGTACTGGAATTACAGGCATGAGCTACTGTGCCTGGTCCAGAAATGCATTTCCTAATGACGGATTTTTTTCTAGTTTATATATCCATAAATAAAAACTCTTCATAGTAGAATGTGACAAGGTTTGACATCAATTAAATTCTTTTTTTTTGAGACAGAGTCTCACTCTGTCACCCAGGCTGGAGTGCAGTGGCACAATCTCGGCTCACTGCAACCTCTGTTCCTGGGTTCAAGCGATCCTTCTGCCTCAGCCTCTCGAGTAGCTAGGACTACAGACATGTGCCATCATGCCTAGCTGATTTTTTTTTGTATTATTCATAGAGACAGGGTTTCACCATATTAGCCAGGCTGGTCTTGAACTCCTGACCTCGTGATCCATCCGCCTTAGCCTCCCAGAACGCTAGGATTACAGGCATGAGCTACCACGCCTGGCTAAATTCCTATTTTTAAATTTTATTTTTTCAATAGAGATGGCTCTTTGGGAATTAAATTATTTTTAAGTTTTACAGATTTAACCTGGAGAAACCTTAAACTAAATAGAATCATGGGAATGGAAAGACTTCTTACTTGACTATCACTCAATTCTCTGCATTCCTTCTATGTTACATTCCACAAGTCATATAATAATATTATCAGTAAAAAATATTTTTTAAATTGACAATTCAATTAGGTCCCCCACCAATTTTGCTGGGGGAAAAACCTTAAAAAAATAATTTACTCTCAAAAATCATGGCCAGCTGGGCATAGTGGCTCACACCTCTAATCCCAGCACTTTGGGAGGCTGAGGCAGGTGGATTGCGTGAGCTCAGAAGTTTGAGACCAGCCTGGGTAACGTAGCAAAATCTCGTCTCTACAAACATAAGCCAGGCATCGTGGTATGCACCTGAAGTCTCAGCTACTTGGGAGGCTGAAGTGGGAGGATCACTTGAACCCAGGAGGTGGAGGTTGCAGTGAGCAGAGACTGCACTCCAGCCTGGGTGACACAGTGAGACCTAGTGAGACCGTATCTCAAAACAAACAAAACTATTATGGCCATTTACTTTCTCATTACAAACACCACTATTTTGAAAAACCATCTAGGTTTTTATACATGAGGACAACACGCTGAAGTATGATTAGAGATGGGTGAGAGATATACCTTTCTTTTGTGAGATTAGAGAAGGTTTGTTGGAAAAGGGGAAGTATAAAAGCAGACCAACAGGGAAGTTCTCATCTAGATTTGTTTTAGGAAAAATTGCATATAAATGTTGATAAACCGGCCGGGCGCGGTGGCTCAAGCCTGTAATCCCAGCACTTTGGGAGGCTGAGGCAGGTGGATTGCGTGAGCTCAGAAGTTTGAGACCAGCCTGGGTAACATAGCAAAATCTCGTCTCTACAAACATAAGCCAGGCATCGTGGTATGCACCTGAAGTCTCAGCTACTTGGGAGGCTGAAGTGGGAGGATCACTTGAACCCAGGAGGTGGAGGTTGCAGTGAGCAGAGACTGCACTCCAGCCTGGGTAACAAGAGCGAAACTCCATCTCGGGAAAAAAAAAATGTTGATAATCTAGAAATTGGTTATTTACCTATTTCTGCACAACTCTTGAAGAAGTTTCATGTCCACAAATTGGAAGACTGCTGCCTTGAAAGTCTAAATATTTAAGACAGTATTATATAACTAATAACCCTTATGAAGATGCTGCTTCTTTTCCTTTTTTTTTTTGAGACAGAGTCTTGCTCCATTGCCCAGGCTGGAGTGCAGTGGCACAATCTTGGCTCACCAAAACCTCCAGCTCCTGGATTCAAGCGATTCTCCTGCCTCAGCCTCCTGAGTAGCTGGGATTATAGGCATACACTACCACACCCTGCTCATTTTTGTATTTTTAGTAGAGATGAGATTTCACCATGTTGGCCAGGCTGGTCTTGAACTCCTGGACTTATGTGATCCACCTCACTCAGGCTCCCAAAGTGTTAGGATTACACGTGTGAGCCACTGCACCCAGCCAATTTTTCTTTTTATAAACATAAATCATAGCATATTATATATTCTGTTCTCTACCTTCTTTATATACCTGATATATAAAGCTTTCTATGTCAGCTCATATAATCTATCTCTTAATTCAACTGTCATTTCATTGACAGTTGAGGCAATAGAGCAAAATGATTAAGACAATGAATCCGGGGCACAGGCTGCGTGATTTAATGCTTATTTTTTTCTTCTTACTAGCTGTGTGACAATGAGTAAGTCATTCAACATCTCCTTGCTTCAATTTCTTCATATGTAAAAAGACAGTAATACTACCTACCTTAATAATGTAGGTGTCAGGTTTAAATAAGCTAATACTTATAAAGACCCTAGAACAGTGTTTGGCACATAGCAAGCATCCATTAAACATTAGTAATAATATAATTAAAATCTGGAGAACTACCGTGAAACATTTAGTCCTTTAATAAATTCTAGAAATATACATTTAAAAATATATTCCTTTGGATAACACATGTAAACCTACCTTTGTTGTAATAATAATCTGTTTTCTTTTTCTTTTAAAGCTTTTTTTAGTTCTGCTGTCCTTGAGGGCCTATGTAGGTATTTTCTTTTTCCTGTGCATTCATAAGTCCAATGTCCAAATTCCAAGCATTTCTGACATCTTACATGTTGCTTATTTGCTTCACTACAGAACAAAAAATAGAATACAAGCCTTAAAATTTTGTCTTGAGACTTTTGCCTTGTAAACTATAAAAATATAAAGGATAAAATAATGTTTACTCTTATGGTCCAGTTCATAAAAATAAACATTTTACTCTTTATGTTAGATTTAATACAACGAAGTATAATAAGTATAATGATATGGTTGCTGTGACCTCACCCAAATCTCATCTTGAAATCTTGAATTCCCGTGTTGTGGGAGGGACCTGGCGGAGGTAACTGAATCATAGGGGCAAGACTTTCCTATGCTGTTCTTGTGATAGTGAATAAATCTCACAAGATCTGATGGTTTTAAAAACAGGAGTTTCCTGCACAGTCTCTCTTTGCCTGCTGCCATCCATGTAAGACATGACTTATTCCTCCTTGTCTTCTGCCATGATTGTGAGGCCTCCCCAGCCACGTCGAATTGTGAGTCCAATAAAACCTCTTTATTTTTTAAATTGCCCAGTTTGGGTATGTCTTTCTCAGGAGTGTGAAAATGGATTAATACATAAAATAAGTGGTTGAAAGCATAGATTTTGAAGTTAAGATACAGTTGAATTCAAATCATGGCTCCTCAATTAAGTTCCAGTTAATGACAGACTAGGTCATTCAGGCTACTTTCCAGCTCAGAACTAGAAAAGACTGTCAAAACATTTTTAACAAGCTTCTTTAAGAATCAGAGAATCAACAAGGGGGTAAAGAATAATCAAGCTGACCAGCTGAAGTGACTCACATCTGTAATCCCAGCATTTTGGGAGGCCATAGTGGAAGGACTGCTTGAGGCCAGGAATTTGAGAACGGCCAGGTATTTGAGAACAGCCAGGCAGGACAACATAGCAAGAATCTATATCTACAAAATTGAAAAAAATTAGCTAGGGCCAGGCACGGTGAGTCATACCTATAATCCTAGCACTTTGGGAGGCCAAGGCAGGCAGATAACTTGAGCTCAGGAGTTTGAGACCAGCCTGGGCAACATGGTGAAACCCTGTCTCTACAAAAAATACAAAAATTAGCCATGTGTGGTAGCACACACCTTAGTCCCAGCTACCTGGGAGGCTGAGACAGGGGGCTCGATTGAACCCAGGAATTCGAGGCTGCAGGAAGCTATGATTGTGCCACTGCACTTTAACCTAGGCGACAGAGGGAGATTCTTTTTTTTTTTTGAGATGGAGTCTCACTCTGTTGTGTAGGCTGGAGTACAGTGGCACCATCTTGACTCACCACAACCTATGCCTCCCAGGTTCAAGCGATTCTCCCAACTCAGCCTTCTGATAGCTAGGACTACAGGTGGGCAATACCACACTCGGCTAATTTTCATATTTTTTGTAGAAGTGGAGTTTCACCATGTTGGCCAGGCTGGTCTCGAACTCCTGACCTCAAGTGATCTGCCCACCATGGCCACCCAAAGTGCTGGGAATACAGGCATGAGCCACCATGCAAAGATGGCTGGGTGCGGTGGCTCATGCCTGTATTCCCAGCACTTTGGGAGGCCATGGCGGGCAGATCACTTGAGGTCAGGAGTTCGAGACCAGTCTGGCTAACATGGTGAAACCCCGCCTCTACTAATACAAAAATTAGCCAGGCTTGGTGGCGCACATCTGTAATCTCAGCTACCAGGAAGCTGAGGTGGGAGAATTGCTTCAACCTAGGAGGCAAAGGCTGCAGTGAGCCGAGATCACGCCATCGCATTCCAGCCTGGGCGACAGAGCAATACTTCGTCTCAAAAAAATAAAAAAAAGAATAATCAAAAGAAGATATGGAAGAAGACGGAAATCCAGAGTTAAGTCAACTTTTATGCTGGTTTTGGCCATCGCAGGAGGGTAAGCATCATGTATTACAAGCTAGAGAGACAAACTGTGTCACTGTTAAGAATGAGGGCTATATCCTAAAAATAAACGCAAGTTTTTACAAACTTCAGCCAACTTCTAGTTACCTAGAAGACTAAGAAAAATCCAGTCCCTGAAATTGGGCTGAGATACAGCCAAGGAAGAAAAACAAGTAAACGAATTGAAAAGGAAGAAATAAACCTGTCATTTCTTATCGATAATGCATTAAGTATACTGCAAATCCTAATTAATCTGCAAATAAAATATTTTGAAATAATTAGAATTAAGTGAGTTTAGCAAGGTTTTACATTCAGGTCAGCAAAACAGAATTTTTTTTGAGATGGAGTCTTGCTCTGTTGCCTAGGCTGAAGTGCAGTGGCACAATCTCGGTTCACTGCAACCTCTGCCTCCCGGGTTCAAGCAATTCTCCTGCCTCAGCCTTCCGAGTAGCTGGGACTACAGGCGCATGCTGTCAAGCCCAGCTAATTGTATTTTAGTACAGACGGGGTTTCACTGTGTTGCCCAGGCTGGTCTCGAACTCCTGGGCTCAGGCAATCTACCTGCCTTGGCCTCCCAAACTGCTAAGAATACAGGTGTGAGCCACTGTGCCTGGCCCAAGTCAGCCAATTTTTCTGTAAAGGGCTAGGTAGTAAATATAACAGGCTTTGTAGAACAAGAGGCAAAACTGTAGATATTATATAGATACCCATATAACATAAGAGAAAACAAATTTCCTATTTTGTGGATGAAAATTACAGTATTTGAGTATAATTTTATATAATGGAGGGCTACAAATGAGAAAAATGAAATTCTTCTTTTGGAGTCTAAGATTTCACCCAACTGATGTGGCGCCTGGGATGTGCTTTAAAATGCTAATAAAAAGGAGAAAGACACAG
>NW_016107391.1:9261787-9265377 GCF_001604975.1 Cebus imitator | reverse complement strand
AAAAAAAAAAAAAAGAATACAAATTGGTACAACTATTTTGAACAAAAACAAAAACAAAAACAAAACACAACTATTTATTATAGTTGAAAGATATGCTTACTCTGTTACTCTATGGCCCAGCAATTGTACTTGTATGCAATAGAAATCCATGCACAATTATACCAGAAAATATTTACCATATTGCTTTTATGTATTACAGCTTTTAAAATTTTCAAACAGTCACAACCTGACAGAAAAGTTCTAACTCCATTTCAAATAACGTTTTCCTCAATCATTTGTAGGTTGCCAACTTGATTCCTCATCAACCCAGAATATTTTACTGCATATTTTCTGTAAACTAGAACCTTCTCCTATATATCAAAATCAAGAAATTAATGTTGATACATTCCTACTATTTACTCTTTAGACCACATTTAAGTTTCATCAAATGTTTTAACGTCCTGTATAGCAAATTTGGTTCAATGCTAGAGTCACATTTCTTTAGTCTCCTTCAGTAGGGAAGAGTTCTTCAGTTATGTCTTGCTTTTCATGATCTTGACACTTTTTGAGATGAGTTTCACTCCTGTTGCCCAGGCTGGAGTGCAACTGCGCGATCTTGGCTCACTGCAACCTCTGCCTCCCAGGTTCAAGTGATTCTCCTGCCTCAGCCTCCCAAGTAGCTGGGATTAGAGGTGCCTGCCACCATACCCGGCTAATTTTTATATTTTCAGCAGAGGCAGGGTTTCACTATGTTGGCCAGGCTAGTCTTGCACACCTGACCTCAGGTGACCCACCTGTCTCGGCCTCCCGAAGTGCTGGGGATTACAGGCATGAGCCACCGTGGCCGGCTATTTTTCTCTTCTGTACTTCCTTCTTCAGGAATACACCTGGTTCTCACTATCCTTAATAGGTTACTTATTTGGTCAATTCCCCTTATGAACCAATTGCCCACTGGTGCCACGGCTGCCTCCTCCTCCATATCCTCTTCACTTCACTTGGGATCTGCACTGCATTGGACTTCCCCACTACTGGATGTCCTCTGCAACCTGCTGACATCGAAAGCCAGTTCATGCTCCTCTGCAGGTGCTCTCCTGACCCCACATTCAGCTCTAATATTTCAAAGTCAGGCTGACCCTCTGCATAGACAACTAGTGTGCTCTATTCGACCCAATACCTTTGGATTGCGTTGTTCAGAAGGGAAGAGGAAGAATTATAAAAATGTTCATAGTATGATGTTTTTCATTTTGAGCACTCACGGCTCAATGCAACCTCAGTCTCCTGAGCTCTAGCCATCCTTCCACCTCAGCCTCTCAAGTAGCTGCGACCACGGGGTGCCCCCACTACACATGGCTAATATTTTTAGTTTTCATAGAGATAGGGTATCACTATGTTGCCTAGGCCAGTCTCAAACTCCAGGCCTCAAGCAATCTTCCCACCTCAGCCTCCCAAAGCACTGGGATTGTAGGCAGGAGCCACTGTGCTCAGCAGCATTATTCGCAGCATCCTCAAATTTGGAAGTAACATGAAAGTACAACAGATTTAGTGTAATTTCTTAACATCAGTTTATTGTGTCTGTTGGTTTTACTTATGTATTATAATTTTAGATAATTCACAATTGTTTGTATACTTTAAGTTAATGTGGAGTTTAACTAAAAGATAAATTAGCCATATGTGTATCACCATCAGATTATATATATGTGTGTATTTATATCCACAGATATGACCCCAATTTTGGTTATACCTTATCTTGTATATATTATTTCTTATGTCATTTTCTTTATTTTTTCATTGAAATGGAGTTTTGCTCTTGTTGCTGAGGCTGGGGTGCAATGGCACAATCTCGGCAATTCTCCTGCCTCGGCCTCACAAATTGCTGGGATTATAGGCATGTGCCACCATGCACTACTAATTTTTAATTTTAATTTTTAGTAGAGACACGGTTTCCCCATGTTGGTCAAACTGATCTTGAACTCCTCACCTCAGGTGTTCTGCCTGCCTTGGCATCCCAAAGTGCTGGGATTACAGGCATGAGCCACCTTGCCCAGTTCCTTAGCTCATTTTCAGTGTTGGTTTTATCTTGTCTGAGTAGCCTTGGAAATAGTCTTATTTTCACTATGTGTTTAATGATGAATATGTATATCCTTTGTGTGAGAAAAACACAGGGTTTCACTATATTAGCCAGGCTGGTCTTCAGCTCCTGACCTCGTGATCTGCCCACTTCAGCTTCCTAAAGTGCTGGGATTACAGGCATGAGCCACTGAGCTAGGCCTACTCTTTGTATTTTTAGTAGAGACGGGGTTTTTACCATGTTGGCCTGGCTGGTCTCGAACTCCCGACCTCAGGTGATCTGCCCTCCTTGGCATCCCGAAGTGCTGAGATTACCTGCATTACCCAGGGCAACAGCCTCAATTACTTATTTGAATGTTATATAATACAGCTTATACATTGCAAGTAAAGCCACTAGGTAAAATGAGTTCTGACTTAATAGAAAGAAATCGTTACCAAGTTAGTGTTACATATACAGATGGATGTGGCTCAACAAGATTTTAGACCAAAAAAAAAAAAAATGAATGGAACTAACATGTGTTTCCCTGTCAGCCTCTAATAAGTTCATAGGTAAATCCAGATTTCAGCACAAAAAAAAAAAAGAAACAAAAGAAAGTATAACAGAAATTTGTGGTACAGAATACAGTGGAATATTCATGGTAATAAAAAAGGATAAATTACAGCTTCACTTAACATAAGATATAAGAAGATAGACTCAAAAGAATCCAAATTTTACCAATTTATACAAAGTGTAAAGAGACAGCCAGGTGCAGTGGCTCATGCCTGTAATCCCAACACTTTGGGAAGGTAGGTGGGTGAATCACTTGAAGCCAGGAGTTCAAGACCAGCCTGGCCAACATGGCAAAACTCTGTCTCTACTAAAAATACAAAAAAGTAGCTGGGTGTCGGGGCACATACCTGTAGTCCCAGCTGCTTGGGAGACTGAGGCACAAGAATCACTTGAACCCTCCCAGGCAGAGGTTGCAGTGAGCCAATATTGCACTACAGCACTCTAGACTGGACAGCAAAGCAAGAATCTGCCTCAAAAAAAAAAAAAAAAAAAAAAGACAAAATTAAACTCTAGTGCTCAGTTAGATAGTAAAAATATAAAGAGAGTCCAGGCATAGTGGTTCACTGTCATCCCAGCACTTCTTTAAAGTTTTTAAGAAATCTTTACTCTTTCACTATATAGCTATATGACCTTTAGCAAACTGATTTTGTTTTTTTAAATTACAATAGAGGCAAAGTCTCACTATGTTGCCTCATCAGGTATCAAACTCCTGGGCTGAAGCAATCCTCCCTCCTTGTCCTCTCTCCTTTTTTTTGAGACAGAGTCCTACTCTGTTGTCCAGTCTGGAGTGCAGTGGCACAATCTTGGCTCGCTGCAGTCTCCACCTCCCAGGTTCAAACGATTCTTGTGCCTCAGCCTCCCAAGTAGCTGGGATTAAAGAGGCATGCCACCCTGCCCAGCTAATTTTTGTATTTTTAGGAGAGACAGGGTTTTGTCACATTAACCAGTCTGGTCTTGAACTCCTGACCTCAGGTAATCCTCAACCATGGCCCAC
>NW_016107391.1:9259509-9261071 GCF_001604975.1 Cebus imitator | reverse complement strand
TCCAAAAAAAAAAAAAAAGGACTGTTAATAACTACTTTACTAGGTTTTTGAGAGAATTAGCTAAAAACATAACCAGGGCTTATACAAGATGTGTGCCAAAAATTTAAGCAATACTTATAAGTGGTCACACCCAACCATTATGACAACCCAATGAATTGAGAGCAGTATCTACTCTATAGATTGGGAAGCAGTATCTCCATTTTATAGATTGGAAAGTACATAAAGCAAGCAGTAAGGCATCTGACATAAAGTAACACACAAACGAGAGCTATTATTACTAGTCCACATATTAGAGCAATCGGAACAATGCGGACTAATGATACACAGAAATTAACATTTTCTCAAAACACGGTTGTTTTAAAAATAAAAGGTATATATTTAAAAAACATGGTTGCATGATGAGATGCTGAATTCTTTTTTTTTTTTTTCCACTCTTGTTGCCCAGGCTAGAGTGCAATGGTACGATCTCAGCTCACTGCAACCTCTGCCTCCTGGGTTCAAATGATTCTACTACCTCCTGCCTCAGCCTCCCGAGTAGCTAGGATTACAGGCATAAGCCACCATGCTGGGCTAATTTTTGTATTTTTAGTAGAGACAGGATTTCTCCATGCTGGTCCAGCTGCTCTCAAACTCCTGACCTCAGGTGATCCACACTCCTCGGTCTCCGAAAGTGCTGGGATTACTGGTGTGAGCCACCACACCTGGCATCTGAATTCTTATTACTGACCAACAGCAGTCATCTTTTACTCTGCTAAAAACATAACTGATCTCAGATGTTTGCAAAATGAATGACTGTTGAAATGGGCAAGGGTTTAAGAGAACAAATTATTTACTATAGCCTTTTCATTAACAAATTTCTGTCTTACAGGCCAGATTGTGTATTCCTGACAATAATTATTTTAAGCATTTATCCAAAATTTAAGCTAATCCTAATTTGAAGAGTTAATGCTTCAGGTTTGGAACTAAGACGAGACTACTTACGTAATGTATTAAAAGATAATAAAAGTCAACTTTTTGCCTAATAGTAATTTTTTTTTTTTTGAGTCTGAGCCTCAACCTGTTGTCCAGGCTGGAGTGCAATGGCACAATCTTAGCTCACTGCAACCTCCACCTCCCGGGTTCAAGCGATTCTCCTGCCTTAGCCCTCCTAGTAGCTGGGATTACAGGCATCTACCACCATGCCCAGCTAATTTTTTGTATCTTCAGTAGAGATGTTTCATCATGTTGGCCAGGCTGGTCTCGAACTCCTGACCTTGTGATCTTCCAACCTAGGCGTCCCAAAGTGTTGGGATTACAGGCATGAGCCACCGCCCCCGCCCCAATGGCAATTCTTAAATTTCAACAAATGACTGTCTAAACCGTGAATATAACTTCAGGGCTGGCTGGGTGTAATGGCTCACACCTGTAATCCCAACACTTTGGGAGGCCCAGGTGTGCAGATGACCTGAGGTCTAGAGTTTGAGACCAGCCTGACCAACATGGAGAAACCCATCTCTACTGAAAATACAAAATTAGGCCGGGCACGGTGGCTCAAGCCTGCAATCCCAGCACTTTGGGAGGCC
>NW_016107391.1:9255104-9257039 GCF_001604975.1 Cebus imitator | reverse complement strand
TCTCTTAAAAAAAAAAAGAGAGAGCGAGAGAGAAAACAAAGCCCAGGTATGATTAACATAGTTTATATGTATGTTTTAAACACAACTCACAAATCACCCCTAAAAATACTAATCTTCCATATAGATTGCTGAGTTAGACAAACACAATCTCTTGAACTCCCGACCTCAGGTGATCCACCCATCTTGGCCTCCAAAGTGCTTGGATTACAGGCATGAGCCATCGCACCTGGCCCCCAACAAACATAATCTCAAAACAAACAAGATTACCATTTCTTTCTATCCAAATGAATTATCTAGTCAAACAATATTTCATTTCTATTTGCCAAGGTAAGGCTCAAGGAAGTATTTTAATGGTACAGGCTTTTTATATGAAATGAGCTTGATACCAAAAATACTAGGACACACTTACCATATTGGCAAAGTTTTTTTTTAATGCCTATTGTTGACAAAAGTGGGGAACAGGCACTGTGTATATGGACACTGCTGTTAAGAATGTTAAATGGCACAAAGTTTTCAAAGGGCAACTTGTTGATATGCAACAAAAACATTTAAAATGTGCATACCGGCCAGGTGCGATGACTCACAACTGTAATCCCAGCATTTTGGGAGGCCAAGGCAGGTGGACCACTTGAGGTCGGGAGTTTAAGACTAACCTGGCCAACATAGCAAAACCCTGTCTCTACTAAAAATACTAAAATTAGCTGGGTGTGGTGGTGCATCAATTCTTCTAGCTACCCAAGAGGCTGAGGCAGGAGAATTGCTTGAACCCAGGAGGCAGAGGTTGCAGTGAGTGGAAATTGTGCCACTGCACTCTAGCCTAGGCAACACGGTGAGACTCTGTCTCAAAAAAACAAAAACAAAAACAAACAAAAAAACAGTGCATACAAAAAAAAGAACATAAAAGATGACCGTTTGTCTAGAAAATACCTAAGATATCCAGAAAATAGAGCTACTAGGCCAGGCATGTAGCTCATGCCTATAATTCTGGCACTTTGGGAAACTGAGGTGGGAAGATCATTTGAACACAGGAGTTTAAGACAAGCCAGGGCAACATAGCGACACCCTGCCTATACAAAAAATAAAATTGTGGCCAGAAATGGTGGCTCACGCCTGTAATATCCCAACACTTTGGGAGGCCAAGGTTGATCAGTTGATGTCAGGAGTTCAAGACCAGCCTGGCCAACATGGCGAACCTCAACTCTACTGAAAATATAAAAATTATCTGTAATCCCAGCAACTTGGGAGGCTGAGGCACAAAAATCGCTTAAGCCTGGGAGGCAGAGGCTGCAAGGAACGGAGATTGCACCATTGCACTCCACCCTGGGCCGCAGAGCAAAACTATGTCTCAAAAAATATATAAATAAATAAAATAAAATTGCTGAGTGTAGTGGCTCACAGCTGTCCCAGTTACTTGGGAATTTGTGGTGGGAGAATCATTTGAGAATCAAGTGCAAAATCAGAAGGCTAACACAGGGTTTCAAGACACATTATAAAGTTATAGTAATCATGACACTACCATAGACTTTATAAATACTGTACATTAGGCTACCCTAATTTTTTTTTTTTTTTTTGAGATGGGGTATCACTCGTGTTGCCCAGGCCGAAGTGCAATGGTGTGATCTCGGCTCACCATAACCTCCGCCTCCCAGGTTGAAGTGATTCTCCTGCCTCAGGCTCCTAAGTAGCTGGGATTATGGTCATGCACCACCAAGCCCAACTAATTTTTTGTATTTTTAGTAGAGATGGGGTTTCTCCATCTTGGTCAAGCTGGTCTTGAACCCCTGACTTCAGGTGATCTGCCTGCCTAGGCCTACCAAAGTGTTGGGATTACAGGCATAAGCCGCCACACCCGGCCAGGCTACCTTAAATGTATACATTTTATTTTCTTCTTAGCTTCCTATAACTTTTTTATTTGATAACTTTTTTTTTTTTTTT
>NW_016107391.1:9250415-9253455 GCF_001604975.1 Cebus imitator | reverse complement strand
TTGTTATGGGGATTAAATGAGGTAACGTATGTAAAGAGTGATGATAGTACTTTCTCACTTCATTACTAACTTAAAAACTATTTTATTTGTTTATTTATTGAGACGGAGTCTTAATCTGTTGCCCAGGCTGGAGTGCAGTGGCGCAATCTCGGCTCACTGCAACTTCTGCCTCCAGGGTTTAAGTGATTCTCCAGCCTCAGCCTCCTGAGTAGCTGGAATTACACGCATGCACCACTACGTCCAGCTAATTTTTTATTTTTAGTGGAGACAGGGTTTCGCCATGTTGGCCAGGCCAGTCTCCAACTCCTAACTTCAAGTGATCCACCTGCCTTGGCCTCCCAAAGTGCTGGGATTACAGGCATTAGCCACCACACCTGGCCTTAAAAACTATTTTAAATTTGTTATTATGGAAGTAATATATGCTCCTTGTAAATAAAATTGAAGCTTTTTGATGAATATAAAAGGAAAAGTAAAGGCTCCTCTCTTGCTTTCCCCCCAAATACCTCCCCCAAACTTTCTTGAACTTTGCAAGCTTCTAAAGGCCCTCCTTTGCTGAATCCCTTGTAGACTTACAGTCTGTATACCACAAGAGTTTTTATAATATGCCACATTTGCCTACCAACAAGAACAGAAGCTCCGTAAAGGTAATATTTGTCTTTTACAAATCATATAACTCATGTACCAAATACACATTGTAGAAATAAAACATTTAACTTTTTGATACTTCTGAAACAAGAAATAACAGTATTATTCAGATGTTAAGTCTTATTTTCATTTCATATTTACAGTGGACATTGGTTTTGCTGATCCTGCATTTACTTCCTCTGACCTATCCACCCCGGTCATCATTGGCTATGGTCATCCATTCAATTGTACTGAAAGGTGAATGAGATCTCTAAATCAATCAGAGCTTCACAATCCCACAGGCATCGTTTAGGGTTGGTCACGTAATCCAATCTAGACCAAAGAAGTGCAATCAACTTGAAGCTGAGAGAATATAAAGGACCCTGGATACTTGCAGCCCTTTTGGGACCAAAGAAGAGAGCCTATCCAAGTATGGAGCCAACAACCAAAAGGCAGGTGTGAGAGACTGGGAGAAATGGGACTCTAGTGACATCCTTTAGCACTCTCCTTAAGTATTATCATCTCATTTTTGATCTCAGAACTGTATGACTTAATGGTGGGCCACAGTGGCTCATGCCTGTAATTCCAACACTTTGGGAGGCTGAGGTCGGCAGATCACTTGAGGTCAGGAATTGGAGACCAGCCTGACCAACATGGTGAAACCCTGTCTCTACTAAAAATACAAAAATTAGCAGGGCATGGTGGTGGGCGCCTGCAGTCCCAGCTACTCTGGAGGCTAAGTCAGGAGAATCGTTTGAATCAGGGAGGCAGAGGTTGCAATGAGCCAAGATTGCATCACTGCTTTCCAGCCTGGCCAACAGAGTGAGACACTGTCTAAAAAAGAAAAAATAATAACTGTCTGACTTCAAAGCCCTCTTCCTTCACCAAGCTTACTACTCTAACTCCCTAAGTCTGTCTGTACATTCGAGGAACTCTTCTTATTAGGCCTGAAAGAGTAGATGGAAAGGAGAAGAGAAAGAAAGGGATTATTTGAATTAAAGATATATAAAAAGATAGACAAACACACATATATATATACTAGCAGACACTGAGCTACATATAGACATGCAAATAGTGATGTCATGAAATATTTTATAAAAAAGAGGCAGATGTTTGGATGTGCAAAGACTGTTGGGAAAAAAGCTTTGCCAGAAAGGGGCATCTGGGGTGACCCCTCATTATTTGTCAACTGTACATCTCTTCTGCCCCTCTCTCTTGTTCATTAAGCGTAATAGCCACCTTTCAGTTCTTTAAAAAGTAAGTTTCAGCCTCAAAGCAATTATGCCACTATCCGGATGCTCGTTCTCCAAATCTTCTCATGCCTGTTCCTTTCTCACTCTTTCAATCTCTGTTTAAATTGGCGGAGGGGCATAAACCACTGAGTGACCAACTGTGGGCGTTCCCTTCAGGGAAACCGAATGGGACAATTGTCTTCAAACTCCGCTATGTCCCGTGCCACGGACTTTACGCGGCTGTCTTCCCCGAAATCACTAACCTACGGTCACCAGACTTACCGCCCGGGCCCGAGTCCCTCGGGACTCGGCAGCGTACTTGAGAAACGGACATCGTCCGCCGGTCCCAATAGAGGTCCGAAATCAGCCCGCTGACTCGCGTTTCCCCGTTCCCAGCCCGCCCGTAGGCCTGAACCGGATCCTTACTTACGCTTGTCTCCGGGCTATGAGCCGATGCATGGGAGTCGCCATTTTAGCGTGGTCAAAGACTGCCGCGCAGGGTTTTGGGAACTCCTCGGAAGGGCGGGGCTTCCAACCTGGAGGCCATAGACATGGGCGGAGCCAGACAGGCCTCTAGGGGTTCTGGGCAGCCTCCGCGGCAGGATCTTAGTGCTGCCTGGTGGGTCCGACGGTCGGGAGGTCGGGAGGTCGGGAGGTCGGGAGGTCGGGAGGTCGGGAGGTCGGGAGGTCGGGAGGTCGGGAGGTCGGGAGGTCGGGAGGGGAGGGGCTGGTGGGTCAGCAGGGAGGGGGGCTTGGTGGGTCAGGAGGGGCCCATGGAGACCAGTGTGGGTCTCGGATTGTCGGTCCGAACAGGGTTTCGGAGGATGATAACAGCAAGAACGTTGTCTGTGAAAAATGAGGACAACATTCTCCAACGAGGGATACACATACAAAGACGAATGAAACTGCGGTGTTCAGAAAACTAGAGGTAGTCTGGAGAATAGAAGGGAATTAGTTGACCAGGATTGAGACCAAAGAATGACTTTAGCAAGTCATAGAGTGCAAACATACATTAATTCTGTTTTTTATGTATTTCACAGGGTTCTTATAAATACTAAATTGGGGGGCCGGGCGCGGTGGCTCAAGCCTGTAATCCCAGCACTTTGGGAGGCCGAGGCGGGTGGATCACGAGGTCAAGAGATCGAGACCATCCTGGTCAACATGGTGAAACCCCGTCTCTACTA
>NW_016107391.1:9246275-9248265 GCF_001604975.1 Cebus imitator | reverse complement strand
TGCAGTGGCTTACTGCAACCTTGGCCTCCTGGGTTCAGGTGATTCTCTTGCCTCAGCCTCCTAAATTGCTGGAATTACAGGCACCCACCACCACGCCCAGCTAATTTTTTGTATTTTTAGTAAAGATGGGGTTTCGTCATTTTGGCCAGGCTGGTCTCTAACTCCTGACCTCAAGTGATCCACCCACCTCAGCCTCCCAAAGTGCTGGGATTACTGGTATGAGCCACTGCACCCAACCGACGTGCACGCTTTTGATTTTGATAGATATTCCTGTTGCTCCTTAAATAAATTGTACCTAACCTGCCTTGTCACCAGAATGGTCAAACTTTTAGACTATTGCCTATCTACTAAGCCCATATAATATATTACTGATGAGGTCAAATACCTTTTGTATGATCATTGTTCTTTTTCTTTTCTTTTCTTTTCTTTTTTTTTGAAACAGAGTCTCGATCTGTGGCCCAGGCTGGAGTGCAGTGGTAAAATCTTGGTTCATTGCAACATCCGCCTTCCCGGGTTCAAGTGATTCTCCTGCCTCAGCCTCCTGAGTAGCTGAGGTTACAGGCAGCTGTCACCATGCCTAGCTAATTTTTGTATTTTTAGTAGAGACAGGGTTTCACCATGTTGGCCAGTCTGGTCTCGACTCCTGACCTCAAGTGATCCACCCTCCTTGGCTTCCCAAAGTGCTGGGATTATAGGTGTGAGCAACCTAGCCCAGCCACTGATCGTTGTTAAAGTAAATTTGGTCTGAGGGTGCCTCCGTTGAGTCACTACATGAGGAACTACAACCTAGCTTGATATGTAAACAAATTGCAAGCCTATATTAGGGGTATGCT
This sequence comes from Cebus imitator, assembly GCF_001604975.1. NCBI lineage: Eukaryota > Metazoa > Chordata > Mammalia > Primates > Cebidae > Cebus > Cebus imitator. The sequence goes on along the minus strand of NW_016107391.1, from coordinate 9,247,432 downwards.
TTTATAACAGGTAGCTGAGTTTCAGCCAGTTACAAGCAGCCCACTGCTCAGACCATGCACAAATAAGCCAAATGCACAGCTGTAACCAATCAATCTGTTTTTGTATCTCACTTTCCTTTTCTGACTATACAAACTGCCTACCTATATTTTAAAGTATTCTCTGAACCTCTACTGGTTCTGAGGGTATCCCACATTGTGAATTGTTCTTTGCTCAATTAAACTGTTAAATTTGTTTAAAATTTTTCTATTAACATTATTGATAGACTATACTTCTTATTTTATTTATTTTTTTGAGACAGAGTCTCACTCTGTCACCAGGCTGGAGTGCAGTAGTGCAATCTCAGCTCACTGCAACCTCCACCTCCTGGGTTTAAGTGATTGTCCTGCCTCAGCCTCCTGAGTAACTGGGATTACAGCGCGCACCACCACGCTCCGCTAATTTTTGTGTTTTTAGTAGAGACTGGGTTTCACCATGTTGGTCAGGATGGTCTCAATCTCTTGACTTTGTGATCTGGCCGCCTTGGCCTTCCAAACTGCTGAGATTATAGGCGTGAGCCACCATGCCTGGCCCTAAAGTATACTTCTTCAAGAGTTGTCTCTTCAGGCCCGACTTTGTGGCTCAAGCCTAAGCCTGTAATCCCAGCCACTACTTCATCTTCCTACTTCATCCTTGCCAGGAGCTGGGACTACATTTGTGTGCCACCACGCCTGGCTAATTTTTAAAACAATTTTTTGTGGAAGTGGGGCCAGGTGCAGTGGCTCGCACCTGTAATCCCAGCACTTTGGGACACCAAGATGGGTGGATCACTTGAGGTCAGGAGTTTAAAACCAGCCTGGCCAACATGGGGAAACCCCATGTCTACTAAATACAAAAATTTGCCAGAAGTGGTAGCGGGTGCCTATACGCTCAGCTACTCAGGAGGCTGAGGCAGGGAGAATTCCTTGAACCTGGGAGGCAGAGGTTGCAATGAGCTGAGATCTTGCCACTGCAATCCAGCCTGGGCGACAGAGCAAGACTCTCACCTTCACCTCCCAAAGTGCTGAGATTACAGGCTTGAGCCACTGAGACTGACCTATATAGTCAGGTTTAACAATCTTTCTCTTTGTGGTTTTCTATATTAGGCTCACACTTAGAATGGCCTTTTATGTCCCAAAAT
>NW_016107391.1:9240693-9245642 GCF_001604975.1 Cebus imitator | reverse complement strand
TCACTCTTGTTACCCAGGCTGGAGTGCAATGGCTTGATCTCGGCTCACAGCAACCTCTGCCTCCTGGGTTCAAGCGATTCTCCTGCCTCAGCCTCCTGAGTAGCTGGGACTACAGGCGTGCACCACCACACCTGGCTAATTTTTGTATTTTTAGTAGAGACGGGGTTTCACCATGTTGACCAGGATGGTCTTGATCTCTTGACCTTGTGATCCACCTGCCTGGGCCTCCCAAAGTGCTGGGATTACAGGTGTGAGCCACTGCACCCGGCCCCCTTGTATTTCTTTAATTACAATAACACTTTGGTATCTATGGTTATATCCTGAGTCCTAATTTTTATTTTATTGAAACAATTTATTAAGCATCATTATTCTGTTGATTTGAAATGCTACTCTGATATACTAATTATGTACCAATTTAGTAAGTTTGGACATTGTTTTCTTCCAGAGATGTACTGTGGCAGTTATCTGTATCACTGGGCTTAACAGGATATTTTTATATCTAGTTAGACAAGTCTTTAACCGCTAATTAATCCTTGTTTTTCCTTGTTTACTTTATTGCTGTTAGGCATTTGTTTTCCTAGATGAGCTTTGTAATAAATTTTCAAGTTTTCTACAAAATAATACGAAGATTTATTTATTTATTTTTGAGACAAAGTCTCTCGCTCTGTCACCCAGGCTGGAGTGCAGTGGTGCGATCTCAGCTCACTGCAACCTCTGCTTCCTAGGTTCAAATAATTCTCATGTCTCCGCCTCCCAAGTGGCTGGGATTACAGGCATGTGCCACCATGCCCAGATAATTTTGTTTTGTTTTGTTTTGTTTTGTTTTTGAGACAGAGTTTCGCTTTTGTTGCTCAGGCTGGAGTGCAATGGCACAATCTCGGCTCACTGCAACCTCTGCCTCTCGGGTTCAAGCGATTGTCCTGCCTCAGCCTCCTGAGTAGCTGGGATTACAAGCATGCGCCACCACCCCTGGCTAATTTTGTATTTTTTAGGAGAGACAGGGTTTCTCTATGTTGGTCAGGCTGGTCTCGAACTCCTGACCTCAGGTGATCCATATGGCTCAGCTTCCCAAAGTACTGGTATTACAGGTATGAGCCACTGCGCCTGGCCAATATTTTTGTATTTTGAGTAGAGATGGAGTTTCACCATGTTGGCCAGGCTGGTCTTGAACTCCTGGCGTCAAGTGATCCACCCGCCTTGGCCTCCCAAAGGGCTGAGTTATAGGCATGAGCCACTGTGCCAAGCCCTAAGATTTATTTGTCAGGCAATTTTAATAGGCACTGCATTATAGCAAATTTGAAAAGGCAAGAGACAGCCAGTCATGGTGGGATGCACCTATAATCCCAGCTACAGGGAGGCTGAGGCAGGAAGATGGCTTGAGCCCAAAAGTTTGAGACCCTTCTGGCAACATAGTAAAACACCATCTCAAAGAAAGAAGGAAGAAAGGAAGAAGGAAGAAAGGAAGGAAGGAAAGAGAGAAAAAGAAAGAGAAAAGAAAGAAAGGAAGGAAGGAAAGAAGGAAGGAAAGAAAAGAAAAAGTCAAGAGACAGAATGTGGTATAACAAACTGAAAGGAAGAAGCGAATGATATTATTTGCAATGAATAGGTTGCAAACCTGGAAAGCCTATGAGAATTTGTTAATTCTCGTAGGCTCACGCCTGTAATCCCAGCACTTTGAGAGGCAGAGGCAGGCAGATCACGAGGTCAGGAGATCAAGACCATCCTGGCTAACATGGTAAAATCCTGTCTCTACTAAAAATACAAAAAATTAGCTGGGCGTGGTAGCACACACCTGTAGTCCCAGCTACTCGGGAGGCTGAAGAAAGAGAATTGCTTGAACCTGGGAGTCAGAGGTTGCAGTGAGCCGAGATAGTGCCACTGCACTCCAGCCTGGTGACACAGAATAAGACTCCGTCTCAAAAAAGAAAAAAAAGGTCCTAGAGTTCTATATAGGGGCTAGACACACACACACACACACACACACACACACACACACACCCCACACACACAAAATTACTTGCTTTCTCAGTGGCAAGACAGCCTATGTAGCTGTTTCCCATTGTGACCTGTGAGTTTGAGGGATCTTCAGCTTTGTCCAGAGAGCCAGGCTAAATTTCAGATACTAAAATTTTGTAAATCTTAATGGATAGAAGCTGAAAAAGTTAAAAATTTATGAAGAAGCTACACATAATTGCTATCTGGCAAGAGTGAACACTTTACTAGCCTTTATCCTGGGACCACCTCCTGCAGCATCTTTTGGTTATGTAAGATGTCTGAAAGAACTGGAGGAGGGATGGATATAAAGGCATGTGTTGGAGGGATAGTTGCATCTCTCTGGACTCTCTGCTTTTGGTCAGGATGGTTGTTTTTGGTCTGTCCTGGCCCTGGCCTTTTATGAGTGCCTATGGCTAGAGGGCTGAGCACGAGAACAGGGCCTGCTTCATGGGTAGCAAACTATGCAGTTACACAGAGCTCCCTGCTTTCCAGAGGCCTGTACTTGGTTTAACAGTCTGCTATCACCATCTCAAAATTCCTAATAACTTTTGAACAAAGAGCCTTCATATTTTATTTAATAGTTTTCCACTGGGTCCTGCGAATTACATAGCTAGCCCTGCACCAGAAGTTGGTGAAAGTGTTTTCATTGAGACACTTTGTGAGACTCTGAGCATAATGGAAACCCGCTCCACCAGGACAGAAGATGGGAGAGGACTAATCTTTTACCTTTCCTGGAATTCAGGATCAGCTTTTCCAGAAAGATTGGCAGCTATTTTTTTTTATTTTTTATTTTTTTTTTTGAGACAGGGTCTCATTCTGTTGCCCAGGCTGGAGTACAGTGGAGCGATCTTGGGTCACTGCACCCCCTATCTCTTGGTTTCAAGCAATTCTCCTGCCTCAGCCTCTGAGTAGCTGGGACTACAGGCACCCGCCATCAAACATGCCTGGCTATTTTTTTTTTTTTTTTGAGAAGGAGTCTTGCTCTGTCATCCAGGCTGGAGTGCAATAGTATGATTGCGACTCACTGCAACATTTGCCTTCCAGATTCAAGCCCTTCCCCTGCCTCAGCCTCCAGATAGCTGGGACTACAGACATGGGCCACCACGCCCAGCTAATTTTTTTGTATTTTTAGTAGAGGTAGAGTTTCACCATGCTGGCCAGGCTGGTCTCAAACTCCTGATCTGGCAGTGATCTGCCTGCCTCAGCCTCCCAAAGTGCTGGGATTACAGGCGTGAGCCACTGCACCCAGCCAGCAGCTATTATTTTTTTTTAAATGTTTTTTACACTTTATATTTTACCATTGATTATTGTAACTACTCAGGAAACCTCAGTGCTATAGCTGGTAAAATTGGAATCTGGTATAAAAATCTAGTGTGGGTTTACCCTTCATATGCCTTGGAATAAAACAACAAGAACTCTTCTTACAGTAGCATAAAAGAATTTAACTAACTTGGCTGGGCCTGGTAGCTCGCTCCTGTAATCCCAGCAGAGGCCGAGGTGGGTGGATCACTTGAGGCTGGGAGTTCGAGACCAGCCTTCTTATAGAGTAGAGGACCTAGATTACAGTTGTACCAAAACTGAAAAATGTACTGAAGGCTGGGTACCATGGCTCATGTCTGTAATCCCAGCACTTTGGGAGGCCAAGTTGGGTACATCACCTAAGATCAGGAGTTCGAGACCAGCCTGACCAACATGGTGAAACCCCAACTCTACTAAAAATACAAAAATTAGCTGGGTATGGTGGCGTGTGCCTATAATCCCAGCTACTTGGGAGGCTGAGGCAGGAGACTTGCTTGAACCCAGGAGGCAGAAGTTGTAGTGAGCTGTGATCAAGCCATTGCTCTCCAGCCTGGGCAACAGAGTGAGCCTCATCTCAAACAAACAAACAAAAAAGTTAGCTGGCCGTGGTGGCACATACCTGTAATCCTAGCTACTCAGGAGGCTGAGGCAGAGAATCGCTTGAACCCGGGAGGCGGAGGTGCATTGAACTGAGATTGTGTCTCTGCACTCCACACTCTAGCCTGGATGACAGAGCAAGTCTCCATCTCAAAAAATAAAAATAAAAAAAGAATTTAACTAACTTTGCCACATAGGGGAGTATTTTAAAGCAGCGTGACCACTTATTTTGTAAAGAAGAGTGGCTATGCAAGGGGACTTGAAGATGGCCATTCTAGGCCTCTGTGGGTAAGAAGGTCTGATTCTCCAAATGAAAAAAAGACTGATTCTTCCATCCACCTCTGGGCATGAAGGCCAGAGTAGTGCCTGAATATCCCTGGAATGGGGTGAGAGCTGCTTTCTTCAATTTCTTTCCACTTTCCAAAAATGCCTAAAAACAAAATGCTTAAAAGTTGTGTCAGCCGGGCGCGGTGGCTCAAGCCTGTAATCCCAGCACTTTGGGAGGCCGAGGTGGGTGGATCACGAGGTCAAGAGATCAAGACCATCTTGGTCAACATGGTGAAACCCCGTCTCTACTTAAACTACAAAAAATTAGCTGGGCATGGTGGCGCATGCCTGTAATCCCAGCTACTGAGGAGGCTGAGGCAGGAGAATTGCCTGAACCCAGGAGGCGGAGGTTGCGGTGAGCCGAGATCGCACCATTGCACTCCAGCCTGGGTAACAGGAGCAAAACTCCGTCTCAAAAGAAAAAAAAAAAAAAAAGTTGTGTCATGTTTCCTTAACTTCAGATGCAGCTGCTTGGGCTCCTTAAAGTTTTTGGGCTTTGATGCAACAATTTGCTGTGACATAGATCATAAGGCTGTGTGATCCTGAGCCCAGGATTTACTGGCTCCTCTGGTGATTTAAACTAGTCTGCAGTAGAAGGGAAGGAAGTTGACATGCCACGAGAAACAAAGATGAGAGACAGAAAAAGACCTACCTAGACTTGATTTGCTTTTCCTTTGATTATTTGGGTTATCTCAGCTTTCTCAGTGTATTCCTTTTTTTTTTTTTTTTTT
>NW_016107391.1:9235806-9240362 GCF_001604975.1 Cebus imitator | reverse complement strand
TTTTTGAGATAGAATCTTGCTCTGTTGCCCAAGCTGGAGTGCAGTAGGGCAAGCTCAGTTCACTGCAACCTCTGCCTCTCAGGTTCAAGAGATGCTTCTGCTTCAGCTTCCCGAATAGCTGGGACTACAGGCACGTGCTACCCCACCTGGCTAATTTTTTGTATATTTAGTAGAAATGGGGTTTCACTATGTTAGCCAGGATGGTCTCAATCTCCTGACCTCGTGATCTGCCCACCTTGGCCTCCCAAAATGATGGGATTACAGGCATGAGCCACTGCACCTGGCCTATTGTTATGTTTTTAGAGATGCTGGAAACAGATGCTCAGTGGCACAAAGAAAAATCAGCACCGAGACAAAGAATCTCTTAGCAAGGCAATCTTTACTTTCTATAGAAAGGGTGCTCCTGTTAGCTATCTTGCCAGGATAGTACAACAAACAAAGGAAAAACAGGCATATTTATCCTTTATGAATTTGGGGTCATTCTTACTGCTGTGTCTTATCTCTGTTGGTTGGAGACAGACTTCACAATCTAAACTAAAACCTAATTGGCTAACAACTTAAAACTTTTCTAAACAGGTAAAAGCAATGGAGAATAGAAGGAAAAAGGAAGTCCAAATAAGGAAGGCATAGGAAGTTGCTTGCGAAAGGACTTAGAAAAGTAATAACATAAATATCTTGGTTAAAGTACAAGGACATAGAATGTACTATGTGCCTATGAGCATGTCTAACAGCTACACAGAATAGGGCTTAACAAAGAGTCACTGGTAAAAAGCAAGAAGGCTTTGAAGAAAGTCTTTAAAAGAGACTCTTTTTTCTGACATTTATCATTATTATTCTTTACCAAGAAAGGAAACTTTGAAGAGGAGGTTTTCTACTTCCCACAGAGACAAGTTCTCACCCTGCCACCCAGGCTGGAGAGCAGTGGTACATTCACAGCTCACTGCAGCCCAGCGTGGTGGCTCATGCCTGTAATCCCAGCACTCTGAGAAGCCAAGGTGGGCAGATCACCTGAGGTTGGGAGTCAAGACCAGCCTGACCAACATGGAGAAACCCATCTCTACTAAAAATACAAAATTAGCTGGGTGTGGCGGCGCATACCTGTAATCCCAGCACTAAGAAGGTTGAGGCAAGAGAATTGCTCGAACCAGGGAGGCGGAGTTTGTGGTGAGCAGAGATCGTGCCATTGCACTCCAGCCTGGGCAACGAGAGCGAAACTCCATCTCGAAAAAACAAACAGACCATGGCTCACTGCAGCCTTGATCTCCTGAGCTCAAGCCATCCTCTGGCCTCAGCCTCCTGAGTAGCTGGGTTTATAGGCTTGTGCCACCATGCTTGGCTAATTAAAAAATAATAATTTTGGTAGGTGTAGAGACAGGGTCTTGCAGGTTCAAGACCATACAGGCTAGTCTTGAGCACCTGGACTCAAGTGATCCTCCTGCTTCAGCCTCCCGAGTAGCTAGGACTATAAGTGCTGGCCACCAGATCCAGTGAAAGGGCTTTTCATCATTGATGAATCTTCAAAGTATACTTTAATCCCTGACATTTTTTTTCTTTTCCTTTTTTCTTTTTAATTTTTTTTTTTAATAGAGCCAGGGTTTCATCGTGTTGGCCAGGCTGGTCTCGAACTCCTGCCTCAAGCAATCTACCTGCCTCAGCCTCCCAAAGTGCTGGGATTACAGGCATGAGCCACTGCACCCGGCCTAATCCCTGGCATTTGATGTGAAAATATCTACTGCACCTGCATCATGAATTTTATATGTGGTAGACTGATTCATTAGTCAGGGCTCCTCAAATTACAAGTGACAGAACTAAAAGTAATCCTTGCCAAAAAAAAAAGTGTATTTAAAGGATGGGAAGGCCAGGTGAGGTGGCTCACACCTGTAATCCCAGCACTTTGGGAGGCCGAGGCAGTTGGATCATGAGGTCAGGAAATCAAGACCATTCTGGCTAACATGGTGAAACCCCATCTCTACTAAAATACAGAAAACTAGTGAGGCGTGGGGGCATGAGCCTGTAGTCCCAGGTACTTGGGAGACTGAGGCAGGAGAATTGCTTGAACACAGAATGTGGAGGTTGCCGTGAGCCGAAATCTTGCCATTGCACTCCAGCCTGGCAACAGAGTGATACTCTGTCTCTAAATGAATGAATGAATGAATGAATGAATGAATGAATGGAAGATACTGAGAGATTGCAGAGCAGGAGGACTAAGCACCTTGGCCTAGAACCAAGGATGTGATGCCTTTTGGCAAGACAAACTAGCGACTGCTTCCCTGCAAGTAGTGGTCTCTTTCCTTCAGACCTCTCTGGCCAAAAATATGGCCACTAAAACCTTGGGAACACATTTTTATGATTCTACAGACTGTCAAAGACAAAACCCAAGCAAATAAGAAAATTGATTTTATTCAGGCTGTTGTGATAGGGAAAGCATCTTAGATCTGAAGGTCAGACTCTTGACAGGGTATTTTTGCCTGACACTTCTAGGAAGGAGTTGATAATTCATAGGTGGGCTGTTTTACAGTTAAAATTGTTTTTGTGATCAAGGTGAGTCTCAGTCAGCTGAACAGGAAATATCTCTATGGCTAGCTAGTTTCAGGGGGACAAACAGTTCCCCCTATAAGACAAAGAATGAAAATTTGGAGAGTCTGTGTCTGGTCTTGCTATAGGTAAATAGGGGTATCATCATTGGTTTTATCTAAGTCCTATCTGGAAGAGTGATTCCTTGCAGTAAGCTGGGACAAAGGGTGCGTGTGTTGGGAGACGGGGGGTAGTTCTTAACCATCTCAGTTTTCCAGAAGTGTAGGACTTACATAAAGTTCAACATTGTGAAAATAGGAGAAAGACTATTCCACCAGCTGAAAGAGACACATCTCTGAAGAGAGTTCCATGTGCTTGGTCACATGCTAATCTGCTTATCCCTGATTCAATCAATGTGGTCTAGTGAGAGCAGTTGCTGTAAATAATTCAGCTTGGATTATGCCCACTGGTATTGTGGCGTAGCAAAGAGAAGGGTACTGGTCAGATCAAGAAAAATCACCACCACAGTGGACAAACTGTCACAATTTAATTCCAATGGAACTAAATTTGTAAACTTTTCCCTATAGCAGAAAAAGAATCAAACTTTTCTTCAAAATCAGAGAAAATTAGATAGTGGCACTATAAAATTTAACATCAGAACAATGATGCTCATAAGTTGCCATGAATCTTTTTCTAGGCCTTTAGACAGTCTGAGGAGTCTCACGTGACATCCCATGTTTCCTTCCTTAGAACAATTGCCTCCACTCTTTCCAATCTTTTTTTTTTGAGACAGAGTCTTGCTCTGTCGCCCAGGCTGGAGTGCAATGGCTTGATCTCAGCTCACTGCAACCTCTGGCTCTTGGGTTCAAGTGATTCTTCTGCCTTGGCCTCTGGAGTAGCTGGGGTTTGCAGGCATATGCCACCCAGACTGGCTAATTTTTGTATTTTTAGTGCTTGGCTAATTTTTGTATTTTTTGTAGAGATGGTCAGGCTGGTCTCAAACTTCTGACAGCATGATCCACCAATCTCGGCTTCCCAAAGTGTTGGGATTACAGGCGTGAGCCACCTTGCCCAACCTCCAATCTTAATTCTATAAAACTGAGACAGCAAATGTTAAGAAGTGTTGGTAATATTTCATGTTACTCTGTTTTTGACAATTCTTTTGGTGGTGCTTCCTAATTTTCCATGCTACCTCAAGGCCCGATTTGGCTTAATGTGGGCTAGAGGTCACAGAAATCCCTGTTCCTACCACCTAAGAGCCTTAAAGCCTCAGGATATCTAAATCAGTAAGGTGAGAAAATAGCCTATTGCAATAAGGTTCCAGGGAAATTGGATTCCTTGGGCTGAAAGAAGCAAATATAGCCTGGAAGTCTTAGAGCTTAAGGAACACAGAAGAGTTTTTAAATCCTCACTTTTCCATTCTAACCAGCGAAAATGCAAACAGGGAAAAAGATCTCAGAACTCTCTTTTTGTGAATAATTGGATTTCCAACCAGTAGTTAATTGTGCTGAATGTAATCACAGCTTATTTAATCCGGCTGCTATTGGTGAAATCTACAAGGTTTCCTTTTTTTAACCCTTAAAATTGTAACTCAGACGTCACCTGGGGGCTTTGCTGAACTTGGAGAACTGGGTAATCTTGGCTCCGATGTATAGGGTCTAGGGTAGTTGAAAGATGACTGTATTTTTAGTGGTTTAATTTCACATAGGCTTCACTGCCTCTGTTCCTGCTCCAGGTCACATCTGGACATTGTGACCGTGTACCGCTAGGCACACTTGACTGAACTAGTTTGACTGATCCAACCTGGGTCAATCAAGGTTACTTACCCGAGAATTTTATGTTAGAACTGATGGTCTTTACTTTTCATTTCTGCCTAGGGCTGGTGCTGAAGCTTGTATATTCAGAGCTGAGGGGCAGCCAGTGTCTGGAGAGAGAGACATCTGCTCTACAGAGAAAGAAGGCTGAGGCAGGTGGATCACTTGAGGTCAGGAGTTCGAGACCAACCTGGCCAAAATGATGAAACCCTATCTCTATTAAAAATA
>NW_016107391.1:9231775-9233741 GCF_001604975.1 Cebus imitator | reverse complement strand
TGTTGTGTTTTTCAGCTCCATTAATTCACTTATATTCCTCTCTAAATTGTGTATTCTTAACATTTCGCCAAACCTTTTTTCAAAGTACTTAGTTTCTTTGCATTGGGTTAGAACAAGTTCTTTTAATTCACAGAAGTTTCTTATCATCCACCTTTTGAAGGCTGATTCTGTTAATGGAACACACTCGTTCTCCATCAGGCCTTGTTCCGTTGCTGATGAGGAACTGTGAGTCCCTGCAGAGGGAGAGGCATTCTGATTTTGGGTATTCTCAGCCTTTTTATGCTGTTTTCTTCCCTTGTTTATAGATTTATCCATCTGTGGTCTTTATAATTACCGGCTTTCTAATTGGGTTTCTGAGTGGACGTCCAACTTGTTGATTCCCAGCGCTAAAATCTGAGCAACCCACTGCGCCGGCCAAAACAGTGGTGTTATGATGGATGGTGCTTTTCTGACTCTGCACCAAGAACCGCCGCACCAAGGCAGCGCCAAAACCGCCTCGCCGGCCACAAGAGTCGTGCTGGTGACTTGTGGGGCTTCTCCGCTGGAAATCTCCTGGTGCGTGAGCAACAAAAATTCGTCTGAAAGTGTGGCATCCTCTTGTTCTCTGAGCTTTCACTGGGAGCTACAATCCTGAGCTGCTAGTGATCAGCCATCTTGGATCTCTCTCAATCCCAGCACTTTGGGAGGCCGAGGCAGGCAGATCACAAGGTCAGGAGTTTGAGAACAGCTTAGCCAACGTGATGAAACCCCATCTCTACTAAAAATACAAAATTAGCCAGGCATGGTGGTGGGTGCCTGTAATCCCAGCTACTCAGGAGGCTGAGGTAGGAGAATTGCTTGAACCTGGAAGTGAGCAGAGATCGTGCCCTTGCACTTTAGCCTGGGCAACAAAGCAAAACTCTGTCTCCAGCAAACAAACAAACAAAAAAAGTTTGGGCACTGTGGCTCATGCTTGTAATTCCAGCACTTTGGGAGGCCGAGGCGGGTGGATCACCTGAAGTCAGGAGTTCAAGACCAGCCTGACCAACATGGAGAAACCCTGTCTCTAGTAAAAATACAAAATTAGCCAGTGTAGTGACACATGCCTGTAATGTCAGCTACTTGAGTGGCTGAGGGGGGAGAATCACTTGAACCCAGGAGGCAGAGGTTGGGGCAAGCCAAGATCGTGCCATTGCACTCCAGACTGGGCAATGAGAGCAAAACTAAAAAAAAAAAAAAAAAGTCTATGTATATAGCACATTTTGTTCATTCATCTGTTGAGGGACACAGGTTGCTTCCATCTTTTGGCTATTGTGGATAATGCTGCTATAAACATTGATGCACAAGTATCTGAGCTTTGCTTTCAGTTCCTTTGGGTATACAGGCATCTGTGAGTGGAACTGCTGGCTCACAGCTAATACTATGCCTGACTCTTTGAGGACAAAGTATAATTTTTATTTTTTTATTTTTATTTTATTTTATTAAGGAAATGTCTGAGTCATAAAATAATGTTTTAAAAAGGTAAGAATATGCAAATATATAGTGAGGATATGTCAGTGATTTATTTAACTTATTCAGGGGAGAGCCAGCAGGAGAACAAAGCTGATTCAATAGAGAATTCTAGAGACTCGTGAAAGAAAGAATGCTGAAGTTAGATTTCTAAATTAGATACAAAACTCATTATTCTACAGAGCATAAAAGCATAATTTTGGGAAATAGTTTTTCTTTTTCTTTTCTTTTCTTTTTTTTGAGACAGAGTCTCACTCTGTCATTGAGGCTGGAGTGCAGTGGCTCGATCTTGGCTCACTGCAACTTCTGCCTCCCGAGTTCAAGCGATTCCCCTGCCTCAGCATCCTGAGTAGCTGGGATAACAGGTGCTTGCCACCACACCCAGCTAATTTTTGTATTTTAATAATAGAGATGGGATTTCACCAAGCTGGCCAGGCTGGTCTTGAACTCATGACCTCAAGTGATCCTCTTGCCTCAG
>NW_016107391.1:9228902-9230924 GCF_001604975.1 Cebus imitator | reverse complement strand
AAAAAAAAAAAAAAAAAATTAACATTTCTACCATACAAAAATTATTTGCAATTTATCAATCTATAAGTTAAAATCTAATTTTTGTCTAGCCTTAATAGAAAATGGCAAGTTATTTACATTTTTTTCCCCTTGAACCATAAAATTTTATTGACAGGTCAGGGGAAGGGCAGGGGTAAGGGTCCCTTCATTCCCATCTCCCCACCCAGGAGACACCCTCTGAAGGACAGCAGAAGCCCGGGGCCCGCTGCCTCCTCAGGGGACCTTGGAGGCGGACAGGTTGTTGTAGCGATCTTCCTGACCCTCGAGCAGGCTGCGGTAGGTGGCGATCTCCTGCTCCAGCTGCGACTTGACGTCCATGGGCCGCTGGTACTCCTGATTCTGCCGCTCACTATCAGCCCGCACATGGCCCAGCAGGGCTTCAATACCGCTGATCTCCGCCAGCTGGCCTCCAAAGTGCGCCTCCGTTTCTGCCAGTGTGCCTTCCAAGCCGGCTTTCGTGCTCAGCAGTGACTGCAGCTCGATCTCAAGACGCTGGAGGGTGCGCTACAGGTCAGTGACCTCGGTCTTGCTCATCTGGAGCTGCTCCTTGTGGCCAGCGACCTCCCGGTTCGGTTCTTCATCCGGCTGGTGAACCAGGCTTCAGCATCCTTCCTGTTCTGCTCCGCCAGGACCTCACGTTGGCTTTGCATGTCACTCAGGATCTTGACAAGATCGGCACCCGGAGCCGAATCCACCACCACACTGACCTGGCCTCCCACGTGGCCCCTCAGCACACTGATTTCCTCCTCATGGCTCTTCTTCAGGTAGACCAGCTCTTCCTTCAGCGCTTCGCTCTGCATCTCTAGGTCGCTCCTGGCCAGGGTCAGCTCATCCAGCCCCCTGCGCAGGGCTTTGATGTTGGCCTCCACGCTCATGCGCAAAGCCTGCTCTGTCTCAAACTTGGTACGGAAGTCATCTGCAGCCAGATGGGCGTTGTGGATCTGCAGGACAATCCTGGAGTTCTCAATGGTGGCACCAAGAATCTTGTCCCGCAAGTCCTGGATGGTCTTGTAGTAGTGGCTGTAGTCGTGGGAGGGCCCGGTCCCCTGCTTCTGGTACCAGTCTCGGATCTTCACCTCCAACTCGCTTTTGGCCGCCTGCAGGGCGCGCACCTTGTCCAGGTAGGAGGCCAGGCGGTAGTTGAGGTTCTGCATGGTGAGCTTCTCCTTGCCCGCCAGCAGCCCATCGGCCGCGGCCAGGACGCCGCCGTAGCCCCCCGAGGAGGACGAGGACACGAAGCGGGAGGAGGACACTGACACGCCGCGGCTGCAGAGCCCCTGTGCATGCTGGGCGCGCGAAAAGCGACCCCCGGCCCAAAACGCACAGAGCCGCCGCCCAGGCCCCTGAAGGACGACGTGGACTACGACTGGCGATAGCTGTAGGAAGTCATGGTGAGGTGGAGCACTGACGGAGCCACCCTGGTCCCAGAGGCTGCGATCACCAGAGGAGCCAAGTTAGTTACATTTTCTTTGAGAATCATATGGCTGTTAAACGGACTCATTAGACAACGTTTTAGTAAGATACTGAAAGGGCAAGCCGGGTGCGGTGGTGCGTACCTGTAGTCCCAACTACTCCGGAGGCTGAGGTGGGAGGATCGCTTGAGCCCAGGAGGTCTGGGCTGCAGTGCGCTATGCCAATGGGGTGTCCCCACTAAGTTCAGCATCAATATGGTGACCTCCCGGGAGTGGGGGACCACCAGGTTGCCTAAGGAGGGGTAAACCGGCCCAGGTCAAAAACAGAGCAGGTCAAAACTCCCGTGCTGATCAGTAGTGGGATCACACCTGTAAACAGATACTGCACACCAGCCTGGGCAACATAGCCAGACCCCATCTCTTAAAAAAATAAAAAATATATAATTAAACAAAAATAAGAAAGGACAAGCAATAATTTTGCCACATCTCCAATTTTGAGTAATGTTTTTTGTATTTATTGCTGTTTGTTTATAGTCTTTTTTTGTATTCATTTTTCTTTTCTTTTTTTTTT
>NW_016107391.1:9226529-9227658 GCF_001604975.1 Cebus imitator | reverse complement strand
CCTCCTGTGTTCAAGCAATTCTCCTGCCTCAGTCTCCCAAGTAGCTGGGACTACAGGTGCGTGCCACCATGCCCAGCTAATTTTTTGTATTTTTAGTAGAGACGGGGTTTCACCTTGTTGACCAGGATGGTCTCGATCTCTTGACCTCGTGATCCGCCCGCCTCGGCCTCCCAAATCCTCGGCTAGGATTATAGGCATGAGCCATCGCACCCGGCCTAAATTCTCATACTTCAGCCAGGCGCGGTGGCTCACGCCTGTAATCCTAGCACTTTGGGAGGCTGAGGTGGGTAGATCACCTGAGGTCAGGAGTTCAAAACCAGCCTGGCCATCATAGTGAAAACTCATCTTTAAAAATAAAAATAAAATAAAATTCTCATACTTGAATTTCTTTCTTGACTCTTATTTCTGGTCCGCTGGATTAGCCTTGTGTTTTCTAGTGCCTGTTCTAATTATCACTGTTTCATTACATTGTGTCCTCTCTTGCAGTTCTGATGGGATGGCTCTGCTGCCAGCAACGACACCTTTAGTCAAAAGAGGTAATACACACAGAGGAGAGGCAACCCATCAGCTTTGCTTCACAAGTAGCAACAACTCTTAAATGCTGCAGTAAAAATTCATTGCATGCTTTAAGAAATTCCCTTGAAAGTCCTGGAGAAAGACACTCACTTAAGGAACTTGAAAGCAAAGGTGTGTGTATGTGTGTGCGTGTGTGTGTCTAGGTGGGGAGAGATAGAATCAACAAACTTGTGTACTCAAATCTTTGACTTCAGTGGTTCTCAAAAGAGGACCCCTGGTTCTTTTCTGTACGTTTCCCTTTCATCTTGCCATTTTTCACTCTTGCCTTTCTTAGTCCGTATTCCTTGAGCTGAGGATGCACCTCCTCCTCTTTATCCTGCTCATGCAGTGAGGTCTCAGGAACAGGCATGCTGACTGCAGAGGCCTGCCTACACTACCTGTTTCTGGGAATGATCTCCCAGAAGTTCAAAGTATGAGTCTATAGGATTTTTTTTTTTTTTTTGAGATGGAGTCTCGCTCTTGTTACCCAGGCTGGAGTGCAATGGTGCAATCTCGGCTCACCGCAACCTCTGCCTCCTGGGTTCAGGCAATTCTCCTGCCTCAGCCTCCTGAG
>NW_016107391.1:9213396-9226255 GCF_001604975.1 Cebus imitator | reverse complement strand
CCACCATGCCCAGCTCATTTTTTGTATTTTTAGTAGAGATGGGGTTTCACCATGTTGACCAGGATGGTCTCGATCTCTTGACCTCGTGATCCACCCGCCTCGGCCTCCCAAAGTGCTGGGATTACAGGCTTGAGCCACCGCGCCCAGCCGAGTCTATAGGATTTTAACTGCCAGGCAGAAGCATTAAGAGCAGCCTTCTCAAACCTGCCAGGTAGCCCAGGTCTTCATTCTTTGTTTTCTGATCTGTCCCTTCCTTCTCCAGTCTTCTTCATTTATCCCCTCCTCCTTAGGTCAGGCACACAGGCATTGTCTCTCCCTATGTTACATGTGCCTGCTTACCCACACATCCACAATTGGGCTTGTAACTTTAAATTCACAGTCCCTGTGCAATCTGGCTTGCAACTTCATATTCTAAGTCCCTTTGAAGCTACTCCATGTACCCCTGAATACTGAGTTAAGATTTGACCAAATCAGATCCAAACAGATGAAAAGTAATGATGCACCTAGAGGAAAGGTTGGGCCAGGTATCCTGTATTCTATAGTTAGGCCATGGTATTCAGAGTCCTATATTTTGATTCTATCTTATCTTCTCACGGTGTGTGTGGGTTTTTGTTTTGTTATTTTTAGGTGGTCTCACTTCATCTCTCAGGCTGGAATGCAGTGGCATGAACAGGGTTCACTGCAGCCTCCTGGGATCAAGCATTCCTCCCATTTCAGCTTCCAAAAGTGCTGGAATTACAGGCATGAGCCACCGTGCCCAACCTCCTGGTGGTTTTGAATTAAAACAGAATCCTGATTTAGCCTATGGTAGGATCTCTAGAGGGATTCAATATGCTGCCACATAAGTTTTAAGGGAACTTTACATTCCTTTAAAAAGATTCGTTATTAATGTTAAATTATTTCTGGCACTCTCCAAAAACAAGCCTACCCTAACTGGATTAGATAGTGCACAGTCGGCCTCTTCAGCAAAACTGTAAATTTGGTGAGTTTTGTTTTTGCTTTTGCCCCTTTGAGCCTTCCTTCTTGTGCTTGTGATTGTATCACATGCTCCTTCCTAAACCCCTCTCATTTCTGTGGTTATCATTTCTCTTCATTCACATGGAGATGTCAGACTGCTATTTTGTCTCCTAACCTTGGACAGAAATTTTATTTTGCGAGAGGATACCCTTGGAAAGAACATTAGAGAGAAGCCCTAATGGAGACATTTCAGATACCGTTTTAAACTACTGAAAGTGATTATTTATTTATTTATTTATTTATTTTTGAGATGGAGTCTTGCTCTGTCACCCAGGCTGGAGTGCAGTAGTGCAATCTCGGCTTACTGCAACTGCCGCCTCCTGGGTTCAAGCGATTCTCCTGCCTCAGCCTCCTGAGAAGCTGGTACTATAGTACAGGTGTGCTCCACCACGCCTGGCTAATTATTTTGTATTTTTAGTAGAGATGGGGTTTCACCATGTTAGCCAGGCTGGTCTCCAACTCTTGACCTCAGGCAATCTGCCTGCCTCGGCCTCCCAAAGTGCTGGGATTACAGGCATGAGCCACTGAGCCCAGCCAAAAGTGAAAGTGATCTTTCTAATATAAGTAGGAGCCACCGGGATCTGTGGCTCATGCGTGTAATATATGTATCTCTCTCTTTCTCTCTGTCTATATATATACGTGTATATATGTGTGTGTATATGTATATATATATGGCTCACACATGTAATCGCAGCACTTTGGGAGGCAGAAGTGGGTTGATACCTGAGGTCAGGGGTTCCAGACCAGCCTGACCAACATGGGGAAACCCTCTCTCTACTAAAAATACCAAAAAATTAGCTGTGTGTCGTGGTAAGCACTTGTAGTCTCTCTCTCTCTTTCTCTCTCTCTCTGTGTGTATATATGTATATTTGTATTTGTATTTATATATATATACACACACACATAAAGAGATATATATATATATATAAATATATATAATTTGTATTTGTATACACACACACACACACACACACACACACACCCTGTCTCTACTAAAAATAGAAAAATTAGCTGATTAGCTGGGCGTGGTGGCTTGTGCCTGTAATCCTAGCTACTCAGGAGGCTAAGACAGGAGAATCGCTTGAGCTCGGGAAGCAGAGGTTGCAGTGAGCCGAGATCCCACCATTGCCCTCCAGCCCGAGAGCAAAACTCCATCTCAAGAAAAGAAAAAAAAAGTATTAGACCATCACAGGGTCTCACAATAAAAGACTGTCTGTAAGCTGAGGACCAAGGAAAGCCAGTTTCAGACCCAAAATTGAAGAACTTGGAGTCCAATGTTCAATGTAGGCAACATCCAGGATGGGAGAAAGATGTAGGCTGGAAGGCTAGGCCCGTTTCATTGCTTCACGCTTTTCTGCCTGCTTTATATTCACTGGCAGCTGATTAGATGGTGCCTACCATCTAATTCCCAGCCTGCCCACTATCTAATTTCCTAGCCCACTAACTCAAGTGTTAATCTCCTTTGGCAACACCCTCACAGACACACCCATGATCAATATTGCACCCTTCAATCCAATCAAGTTGACACTCGGTATTAACCATCATACTAATTCTTTATCAAATTACAAATATTCACACTTGGGGCCAGGTGCGGTAGCTCAAGCATGTAATCCCAGCACTTTGGGAGGCAGAGGTGGGTGGATCACCTGAGGTCAGGGGTTCTAGACCAGCCTGACCAACATGGTGAATCCCTGTCTCTACTAAAAATACAAAAAAATTAGCGAGGTGTGGTGGTGAGCGCTTGTAGTCCCAGCTACTTGGGAGGCCGAGGCAGGAGAATCGCTTGAACCCGGGAGGCAGAGGCTGCAGTGAGCAGAGATCTTGCTGTTGCACTCCAGCCTGGGCAACAAGAGTGAAACTGTCTCAAGAACAAAAAAACAAAAAACAAATATTCACAAAACAAAACCAAATATTCACACTCTGATTCCCTGTTAATGAGGAAAAGTAAATTATTATCAGTGGCCACAGGGCCTTTAAAATCATTGTCTTTGAGTCGTAGAGCAAGAAACAAAGCACACTGTGCCCTGAGAGAGATGAGCTGCCCTTCAGATGAAGGGAAACCAGCACAGCATACACTGAGTCTTGATGAATGTGATGGTTAAAATGAAAAATGGTCGGGCCAGGCACGGTGGCTCACGCCTGTAATCCCAACACTCTGGGAGGCTGAGGCGGGTGAATCACGAGGTCAAGAGATGGAGACCATCCTGGCCAACATGGTGAAACCCTGTCTCTCCTAAAAATACAAAAATTAGCTGGGCATGGTAGCACGAACCTGTAGTCCCAGTTATTCGGGAGGCTGAGGCAGGAGAATTGCTTGAACCCGGGAGGTGGAGGTTGCAGTGAGCTCAGATCGCGCCACTACACTCCAGCCTGGTGCCTGGCAACAGAGCAAGACTCTGTCTCAAAAAAAAAAAAAAAAAAGTTTTTAAGTTGCAGGAATGAGATGGCAGCTGCCGTTACTGCCATATAGTTTCCTGTGGGGGCCTCTATACTCACGGAAAAGACAGGGCCAGGCCAGGCCAGGCCAGAGCAGAGCTGGGCTGAGCAGGGAGTCATGCTTGACATCAGCAGACTAGGCCAACAGGCAGGACTTGGGTGTGGAGTTGGAATGTTAGCTGCTAGAGGTGGAAAAAGACCTAGTCTGGGCTAGTTGAGGAGAGTTGGAGGCAATGAAAATGTGAGTCATGCCAGGAAAATCACTGGTGATCAAGGGACCTAGAGAAAAGGGTTAAAATTTCAGAATAATGTCAGCTTATGTGGCCCAGAAAAATCTGTGGAGTGTTCCCCCCAGCATTTAAAAGTTACAAAGAGGGAAAGAGCTGGGACTGCTAGTGACACTGCAAGCCATACACATTAAGTGAACCAGCTTGTATAAGGACAAAAAAATGGGCTTAAGAGAAAAGATCACTGGGTGAGCTCATAGTGCTGTTGTGTAAGGAGATAGTTTGATAGCCAGAGAGGAATAAAGACCTTGGGATTTCAGCCAATTTGGAGTTAGAAGTGAACTGCGCTGGTAGTTTTTATATCAAAAGAGCATTATGGGCCAGGCATGGTGGCTCACGCCTGTAATCCCAGTACTTTAGGAGGCCAAGATGGGAGGATCACTTGAGCACAGGAGTTGTAGTTCAGTCTGGGCAACATAGAGAGACCCCATACATACAAATAATTAAAAAAGTAGGTAGGTGCGGTGGCATGCACTTGTAGTCTGAAATACTCTGAGGGCTGAGGCAGGTAGATGGCCTGAGCCTGGGAGGTTGAAGCTGCAGTGAGCAATGATCACACCATTGCACTCCAGCCTGGGCAACGGAGTGAGACCCTGTGTCAAAAAAAAAAAAAAAATCGTTATGCTTACAAAAATGCTTGAGTGGTAAGGCACAGTGGGTCACACCTGTTATCCCAGCACTTTGGGAGGCTGAGGTGGGTGGATCACTTGAGGTCAGGAGTTCGAGACCAGCTGGCCAAATAGTGAAACCCTGTCTCTACTAAAAATACGAAAATTAGCCAGGCATGGTGGTGAGCACCTGTAATCCCAGCTACTCAGGAGGCTGAGGCAGAATTGCTTGAACTTGGGAGACAAAGCTTACAGCGAGCCAAGGTCACGCCACTGCACCCCAGCCTAGGTGACAGAGCAAGACTTCAATGAGAACACATGGACACAGGGAGGGGAACACTACACACTGGGGCCTGTTGGGGGGAAAGAGGGGAGGGACAGTGGGGGTTGGGGAGTTGGGGAGAGATAGCATGGGGAGAAATGCCAGATATAGGTGATGGGGAGGAAGGCAGCAAATCACACTGCTACGTGTGTACATATGCAACAATCTTGCATGTTCTTCACATGTACCTCAAAACCTAAAATGCAATAAAATTAAAAAAAAAAAAGCAAAAGAAAAATGCTGGAGTGAAAAAAGGAGACTAAACTATGTTCTTCTACTTGTTAACCCAGTATTTCTTTTTTTTGAAATGGAGTCTTGCTCTGTCACCCAGGCTGGAGTGTAGTGGCATGATCTCGGCTCACTGCAACCTCCACCTCCTGAGTTCAAGCAATTCTTCTGCCTCAGCCTCCCAAGTAGCTGGGTCAGGCACGCGTTACCACGCCCAGCTAATTTTTGTATTTTTAGCAGAGACGGGGTTTTACCATGTTGCCCAGGCTGGTCTTGAATTCCTGACCTCATGATCTGCCCGCCTCGGCCACCCAAAGCTCTGGGATTACGGGTGTGTGACACCAAGCCCGGGCCCCATTATTTCTTATATTTCAATTTGTATTTATGTTTACACAAAGTTAAAGAGGTTTTCTGCAGGACTTCTCAGAGCCTTAGAAATGGTAATATTAATCCACTGACATCTCCTAGAACAAACACTGTCCTGTGAAACACAGTTTAGGAGGCTGGGGTAGGAGAATTGCATGAGGCCAGGAATTCAAGACCTGCCTGAGCAACATAGTGAGACCTCCATTTCTTTTTTTTTTTTTTTTTGAGATGGAGTCTTGCTCTGTCACCCAGGTTAAAAAGTGGTGGTGCCATCTTGGCTCACTGCAAACTCTGCCTCCTGGGTTCAAGTGATTCTCCTGCCCCAGCCTCCTGAGTAGCTGGAATTACTGACACTCGACAGCATATCCAGCCAATTTTTGTATTTTTAGTAGAGATGGGGTTTTGCCACGTTGGCCAGGTTGGTCTCAAACTCGACTTCAGGTGATCCACCCGCCTTGGCCTCCCAAAGTGCTGGGATTATAGGTGTGAACCACTGCGCCTGGCAACAAGATCCTCGCTTCAAAAAAGAAAAAAAAAGCTGCATGTAACCCATGACTGTAGTCTTAGCTACTCAGGAGGCTAGGTGGGAGGATTGCTTGGGCCCAGGCTGCAGTGAGCTATGACTGCGCCACTGAACTCAGCTGGGTGACAGAACGAGATCATCTAAAAGAAAAAGAAAGAAAAAGAGCAGCAGTGTAGCTGTGAGAAAGTTGTGTAAATTTGAACAAGTTCCTTAACCTTATCGGTTTTAGAGTTTAAGAAAGGGTTGTTACTTTGACTAAAGGCTTTGATCCACTCAGTGTAAGATCAGCGAGGCCAGAAAACCACCATTACCTGAGCATGTAGTTTCCCTGTGAAGCAAAAAATTGCAGAAGCTGCTCCAAAGAGTAGGGCAGGAGTCCACTGGATACTTCTCAGGGAAAAATATGAGTCCCCAGCTGATGGAGAAACTTTTTTCTCTTGGTGGGCAGCCTATGAACACTATATATTTAAAAACAAACACCTCCTGACTGGGCAGAGTGGCTCATGCCTGTAATCCTAGCACTTTGGGAGGGTGAGGTGGGTGGATCACAAGAGCAGGAGTTTGAAACCAGCCTGGCCAATACAGTGAAACCCCAGTCTCTACTAAAAATACAAAAATTAGCTGGGCATGGTGGTGTGCACCTTTATTCCCAGCTCCTCTGGAAGCTGAGGCAGGAAAATTGCTTGAACCCAGAAGGTAGATGTTGCAGTGAGCTGAGATCACTCCACTGCACTTCAGCCTGGGCAACAGAGGGAGACTGTCTCAAACAAAAAAGAACAAAAACCAGAAAACACCTGTGATTACTTAGGACTAAATTTAATCATTGTATTCCAGAGTGGCATTTAACAACTTCCTGCTTCTAAAATACTTAAGATGCTCTGCCAAATGAAAGAATTTGTCCTCCGATCACAGTGTCTCCAACATTAAATATTCTGGACACTTTGTTGGTTCACAATTGTGATTCTTGGAAACTTGCCACCTTAGATTCTTCAGGATTCTCAAATAACCTTTTCCTGACTTCATTTATTTAAATATCCCAGAATAGTCTCTTGAGCTATAAGTTTGATGATCCAGGAAACTATTTATAGCAGGATGAGTACTCTCTGTGACTGATGTTAGTTATGTTTTATTTTGAGAAGGACAAATCATTAAAAAGATTGATAGGGCTGGTGGTATTTTAAACTGAAAGCAGTACCAAGGCAAACAAGGCAGTTGAGGAATGAAGTTGGAACATAGTAAGATATGGGTGTACTTTTCGTCAACTTAGCTAAGAGTTAGGGAGGTCTTCCAATAGAAGGAAGGCAGAAACAGGCAGTAACACAGACATAGCGATCTTTTAGGTCCACTGGACACTTTAGCCTAGGCAGCCTGGGCTGTTTGCTCAGTGATTAATCACTGAGATAAACAGATGGAGCTAGGACTCTGTCATAATTAAGGTCAATAGTATGCTTAATATTATTGATATCCCCCTAGGTAGGAGAAAGTCAGAGGAAGGAAGGTCAAGGTCAATCTAACTTAAAAAAAAAAAACTTTAAAAGATTGTAATTAAAATAGACATAAAATTTATCATTTTAATTATTTTAAATGTATAAATCAGTGTCACTGAGTTATGCACTTTGTCACACAACTATCACCAGAATCTACCTCCCGAACTTTATCTTCCCAAACCGAAACTCTATCCCTTAAACTCTCCATTTCACTCTACTTGTGAAACGCTTTTCTGTCTTTAATCTAGTTGTCTATTCTAGGTCCCTGATACAAGTGGAACCGTATTACATTTTCTTTTTTTTTTTTGAGATGGTCTTGCTCTGTTGCCAGGCTGGAGTCCAGTGATACGATCTCTGCTCACTGCAACCTCCACCTCCTGGGTTAAAGCAATTCTCCTCGCCTCAGTCTCCTAAGTGTTAAAACTCGAGTGCTGGATGAAGAGACTCCCCAAATAGGCTCTGTGTGGGCAAGTTTATTTACCTGGGTGCAGGCGGGCTGAGACTGAAAAGGGTGTCAGCGAACGGCAGTGGGATAGGAGTTGGTTTTATAGGTTTGGGGTGGGCAGCGGAAAGTTACAGTTTAGGGCAGTGTTTTGCAAGTTGGGAGGGAGTTGTAGGATGTGGAGTCACGAGGCTGACAAAGATGGGTTACAAAGTCCAATGGCCTTATCAATTAGGAATTAGGAATAAGGAACATTAGAGAAAGTCTCAAAGTTAAGCAGGTGCAGCAGGGGTTGATCATTTCTTTCTCTTTTCATGGTCTTCCAGTTACTTCAGAGTTTCCAGGAACTCATCTGGAGTGTCTGTGCAGGTCAGAGGTTAACATGGCATCCATGGCATCATCAGTCAGCCAAAAAGACCTTACACTGAGTAGCTGGGACTACAGGTGCACCACCATGCCTGGTTAATTTGTGTATTTTTAGTAGAAACTGGGTTTCACCCTGTTGGCCAGGATGGTCTTGATTTCTTGACCTCGTGATCTGCCCACCTCAGCCTCCCAAAGTGCTGGGATTACAGGCGTGAGCCACCATGCCCAGCCCTTATTAAATTTTAAAATATTTTAAAAAAATATTAAATTTTTTGATTTGTGTTTGGCTTTTCACTTAGCTTTTCCCCCCCCTCGAGACAGAGTCTTGCTTTGTCACCAGGCTGGAGTGCAGTGATGAGCTCTCGGCCCACTGCACCTCTGCCTTCCCAGGTCAAGCGATTCTCCTGCCTCTGCCTCCCGAGTAGCTGGGATTACAGGCATACACCACCATGCCCAGATAATTTTTGTATTTTTAATTTTTTTTCTAAAAGCTCATGGTTGAAGGTCGAAGGTGATGACATAATTTTTGTATTTTTAGTAGAGTTGGGGGTGTCACCATGCTGGCCAGAGTTGTCTTGAACTGTTGACCTCATGATCAGCCCACCTTGGCCTTCCAAAGTGCTGGGATTACAGGTGTGAGCCACCACACCTGGCCTTCCTTTGCCTTTTCAAGGCTATGTAATGTACTGATGTGTGTGTACACTAAATTTGGAAAACCCATTTGTCAATGGACATGTGAGTTGTTTCCTCCTTTTAGCTACTGTGAATAAGCAGCTATGAACATGGGTGTATAATGTACAAATATGTCCCTGCTCTCATTTTTTCAAAGGCTGTTCCTTGCTGCCTCCACTCTTTTTATTCCCAGTACCCTTTCATAGGTAGCACCTGGTACTTGTCTTTGAAGAAAAAACAGGTTTTAATTAGGCAAAATGTGAGAACTGTGTGGCCATTAGCAAGTTTTAACGGTAAAGAACCTGGCTTTGGCGTAGCTCCTGTAGACTGAAGTACCTTCTGAGGTGGCAGGAAATGCCCGAATTTAAAGGGAAGGGGATACCAGGGCAATGCAATTTCTTCTTTGCTCATTTACTTTTAAAACGGCTGAAGGGCAACTACTCTAGCCTTGAGATCTTCAACTCATGGTGGACCCTCCAACAACAGAAGACTTCTTTTATTCCTCAAACTATGGTCTCTATTGCTAGTTTTTCAAACCTGAACACAGCCTGTTTCTTTTCTGGGCAGTTTTAGTCTCCACCATTCTGTACTGGGGTCACCTTTACTTGTTTAGCCACCCTCCCAATGGGGATGATCCAGTTTCTGTAGAGGTGAAACTTATATACCGTTTGGGGGCCTTAAAAATACACAAAACCAATAATTAAAACGACAAATCAGAACACATTACTAGGGACTTGGAGATTCAGATTCTCCTTAGATCTCTAGGTAGTTTATTAGAAATGCTTACATAGGTTTGCTTCCTAATCTCAAGCTGGCTTCCCCTCTCCATAACTCTTAGCAACTGCTCTCCCAGGAGGCCATGTAAGTGAGGGGCATTTAGGCTTAAGATTTATTAGCTTCTTGTAAAGGTCTGAGCGAACCTTCCAGGCCAGGCATTGTATCATCTGCCTCTGTATTCCTTGCACCCAGATTAGAGCCTACTATTGGGTAGGTGCTTGGAATGTGCTGGGGATTAAAGGCTTACGTCTTGCAGGCCCCTCAATATGATCTAAGGACACGAGTGGCTTAGAGAACGGTGCGACAAGGCTGAGCGAAAGAAAACAAGGCGGTGTGGTAGTGAGTGGGCTTCTTCCCTCCGCCGGTGAGGGTGCAATCTTAGACTATGACAAAGCCCGACATAAGGTCTTGCAGAGGGCCGCGTTCCAATGGTGGCCTTCTTCCCTACTGGCCAATCTGCCCCAAGAAGAGCAGAAAGCACCCTGCGGGATCTGATGATCAGCTGGCCTCTCATTTTGGGGGCCCAACAGAAGGTGGAAAGCCAAGACACCCCATCACCGGAAGTTTGAGATTAAGAAAAACGGCGGAAGTAGGCCGGAGCGCTTCCTCAGTATATTGACTCAAGCCGGCTCGCCTACTTTCTTCGATAAGGGGAGATGCTCCCCATTTCTATGCAGCTGTGCAGCTCCGGGGTTCCAAGCGTAGGCTTGACAGGGTAATTTCGCTTCTCATCCTTTTTTTCAGCCACCCAGTGCCTTCCCAGATTCTCCGGCCAGGACGTAACGTACTCTTACGTAGCCTGGGCGGGGCCTGAAGGGGAAAAGCGTCTGAGAAGGGCTATCGCGAGAACATCCCGTTATTTTGCAGTTCTCGTGCTTCGGCTAAGCTCTCGTCGCAACGAGATCTTTCGAGATCTTCTCCGCCCCCGCTACCGGCGCCTCCTCTGCGGCCACTGAGCCGGAGCCGGCCCGAGCGGCCCTCGGTTGCAGTACTCACTCTGAGGACCTAGGCGCTCGCGTGGACGCCGCACTCCCCTCGGTAGCCTCGGCCCAAGAGGCCTGCTTTCCACGCGCTAGCCCCGCCGGGGTCCGTGTCCTGTCTCGGCGGCCGGACCCGGGCCCGAGCCCGAGCAGTAGCCGGCGCCATGTCGGTAGTGGGCATAGACTTGGGCTTCCAGAGCTGCTACGTCGCTGTGGCCCGCGCTGGCGGCATCGAGACTATCGCTAATGAATATAGCGACCGCTGCACGCCGTAAGTGTGGGCCGGGCCGGCCGCGTGCATGGGGGTGAGGAGCTAGTGCTAGTTTCAGTCTGGGACCCTTGCTGCTTGGGGAACGCGGGCCGAGGGGTCGCCTGCGTTCCGAGCCGAGGTTCGGGTGGGTCACGGACCCCCCAGTGGGTGCCGGGACACAAGGGGCCGGGACCCACCGTGAGCGTGGGTGTGCGCTTAACACATGGGCCGAACGAAGGCTTCTGGCTGTACTCTGACCAGTTGAGGGCACGGGAAGGAACTGGAGGAACTGCAGGCCTAGGACGTAAATGGGTCGCTGTCCTTTTCTGGAGGGCAGAGACCAGGCCCAGGTCGTACTCATGTCTTTTGTGCTCAGAACTTTGCACACAGCAGGCGCTTAATAAAAGTTGAATTGAACGGGTTCTAGGGCTTGCCAGCCTCGAGACCGTGGAGGGGTCAGCTTCCCACGTGAGTGGCAGCGGGGCAGCGCCCGGAAGAGAGCGAGGTACAGCAGCCTCAGGCTTGAGTCCCGGATGGACTCGGGATCTTGAGATTGGGGTGGCAACGGATAGGAATTTAATGAAATTGGTGCTCTTTTGATACCTTTGCAGTCACTTTTGTTTTCACATTATTTCGGGATTTTGTACTACGTATTGGGTCATCCTCTGTTCGGTGCGCGTTAACCCCTTGATAGGGTTGCACTTTCAAATGAATTCTAACCAGTGTGTTGGCCACATTGTTGGTGGCTCAAGGGCCTGCCTTGACTTCTAGAACCTATAGTAAGTTCTGGGACCAGCATAGACACAACTCTTAAAAAATGGTGAGTCACTCAGGTCTTTCACTGGTTAGAGTAAAAGAGTTTGCCATTTGAGTACATGTAGATACATTTTAATCCATTGTCATGTTCTTAGACACAATCTTGTAAGAAGCTCTGTATTATTGCCGTTCAGAATCTCAATTTTATTTTTTTGAGACAGGGCCTCACTCTTGCCCACGTTGGAGTGCAGTGTCGCGATCTTGGCTCACTGCAGCCTCGACCTCTCTGGCTCAGGTGATTCTCCCAGCTCAGCCTCCTGAGTAGCCGGCATTACAGGTGTGCGCCACCATGCTTGGCTAATTTTTGCGTTTCACTATATCACTCAGGTTGGTCTTGAACGCCTGGACTCAAGCAATCCACCTGCCCCGGCCTTCCGGAGTCCTGGGATTACAGACGTGAACCTCCGTGCCCTGCCCACGGGCTCAATTGTTATGGATTGATTGAGAGGGGTCTCACTTTGTTGCCCAGGCTAGAATGCTGTGGCAAGATCTCGGCTTACTGCAGCCTCGGCTTCCAGGGTTCATGGGATTCTCCTGACCCAGCCTCCTGAAGAGCTGAGATTACAGGCGAGTTCCACCACGCCTGGCTAAATTTAGTATTTTTAGTAGAGATGGGGGTTCCCGAGTTGCCCAGGCTGGCCTAGAACTCCTGACCTCAAGTCATCCTCCCGCCTGGGTCTCCCAGAGTGCTAGGATTACGGCATGAGCCACTGCGCCTGGCCCCAGGGGCTCGATTCTAAGGTTCATTATATTCATCCTGAATTTTTGTCACACTTATTCAGCAGGTTTCAGCCAAAGTAGATTGTTCAGAAGTTTCACATTTGCCTTCCACTTGTCAAATTTACACAGATGCTTCCCCTGAAAACTCATCACAGCGGCCAAAACTAGGTTGGTGTGCCTTTGCCGAGTCTTGTTAACAGCTTTATTAAGGTGTGTGTGTGGGTTTTTTTTAAACGAGTCTTGCTCTGTCCTCTAAGCTGGAGTTCAGTGGTGTAATCTCGGCTCACTGCAACCTCCGCCTCCTGAGTTCAAGTGATTCTCCTGCCTCAGTCTCCTGAGTAGGTGGGATTACAGGCGCGCGCCACCACTCCCTGGTGATTTTTTTTATTATTATGTTTTGAGTTGGAGTTTCCCTCTTGTTGCCCAGGCTGAAGTGCAGTGGTGCCATCTCGGCTCATGGCAACCTCCGCTTCCCGGGTCCAAGCAATTCTGCTCAGCCTCCTGAGTAGCTGGTATTACAGACGTGTGCCACCATGTCCAGCTGTTTTTTTTTTTTTTTTTT
>NW_016107391.1:9206362-9213106 GCF_001604975.1 Cebus imitator | reverse complement strand
TTTTTTAAAATATTTTTAGTAGAGTGGGGGTTTCTCCCTGTTGGTCATGCTGGTCTCAAACTACCGACCTTAGGTGGTCTGCCCACCTCAGCCTTCTAAAGTGTTGGGATTACAGGCGTGAGACACCGCACCCAGCCAATTTTTGTTTTTAAGTAGAGACAGGGTTTCACCATGTTGGCCAGGATGGTCTTGAACTCCTGACCTCAAGTGATCCACCTGCCCCAGCCTTCCAAAGTGCTGGGATTACAGGCGTTAGCCACCGCACCCGGCCCAGCTTAAGGTTTAACTCATACACCATACAATTCACCTAGTTGAAGCAATGGTTTTTAATGTCACAAAACAGTGCAACCAATACCATAATCAGTTTTAGAACACTTTCATCACTCTCCCCAAAAGCCCTGTGCCCATTAGTAGTCAAGCCCTATTTTCCAAATTTGTGCTTTTTAACAATGGGTAGCCTAATTTGCATCTCCAAGGAAGTGTATTATGCCCTGAAGTTTTCTTTTTTAAAGCATTAAAAATTGTTTTTTAAGCATTTCAGTCTTTGAGAATATCTTCGGATCCAGGTTTTCTTGGTCTGTAAAATACTCCCCAGGAACTAAAAGACTAAAGCGCTGAGCTAATGTATGTAGTGGCTCGGTCTTTTCCTGCCCTGTGATTGAACCCACTTTAGCTCTAAGGGGGGCAAAGGAACAGAATCCCAAGTATTGGAAAGAACAGTGTTCTTATCCTTCTTTTATATTATCATATGCTCCTGTTTTTCTTTTAGAAAGAGAGTAGCTACAACAATTGTACTATGAATTCCATTTGAAACTGAGTTGTTTCAGATAAAAAAATTGCTTCAAAGACACTGTGATATGTTACCCTATATACCATGAAACTGTGATAAGAAAATTCCGTTTGAATACTTTACTTTTCCTTATATGTTTCCTTTATATTTTCCTTTATAGTTTTCATTAACTTACAGGCATGCCTTACATTTCAGGTAATTCTGAACTATATGATTTTGATTCACTTTGATTACTCTGTTGGAGTCTTGGGTTAAACAGAAAATGGTAGCAGAAAGGTTGATTTTTTTTTTTTGTTTGTTTTTGTTTTTGGTAGCACTTATGGAGGAATGGATTTGGAGCTCATACATACTAAAAGACTGCATGTTGTAGGTTTGTTTTAATATGAGAGTGGAAATGAGATGCAAGTCTTAGAGGATTTTCTGTGGTGGAAGTACCTCATTTCAGATTGTGGAGCTAACAATCTGGATTTGGTTTTTGATAAGCCAATGGATTCTCATCCAGAAGAGACCCTTGCCTTTCCACCCAATTTAGGCTTCCTTAATTTTATCAGATGTTGAGTGGTAGCCGTTGTTCTAAGCACTGGAGGTACTGTGGTGAACAAATAATAAAGGTGATGGCATCATGGACATGGCTGGTGGATTAAACCAAATATGAAACAAAAATATATAGTAATTACTAACTTGAAAAATACAGAATATAATGAGAGCATAGAATAAGCGGGTCTAATTTAAATTGGTTGGAAGGACCTGGTGAGATAGCTCACGACTGTAATCCCAGCACTCTTGAGAGGCCGAGGTAGGAGGATCGCTTGAGGTCAGGAGTTTGCAACCAGCCTGGCTAACATGGTGGAACTGTGTCAGTATGAAAAAGACAAAAATTAGCCAGGTGTGGTGGCAGACACCGGTAGTCCCAGCTACTCTGGAGGCTGAGGCAGGAAAATTGCTTGAACCCAGGAGGTGGAGGTTGCAGTGAGCCGAGATTATGCCACTGCACCATAGCCTGGGCAACAGAGCAAGACTCCCTCTAAAAAAAAAAAGTGATTGATTTTTGTGTGCCAATCATATTTTGGATTTGTTTGAGAAGGGCAAGAGAGAGAAGCAGGATTATAGGAGGTTATTGCAGTGTTTGTTCCTAGTGGGGGTTTTGGTTTCCCTTAGCCTGGAAAGATGGGAGAGAAATAGTGGCTGTGAGAAATTTTGGATTTTTAATTATGATCGTTTGTCTCAACATTTTTTGGACCATAGGCTTTGGAATAAAATGGCAAATCTATTTTTGTACTTAGTTGGATTATTAACAGTAGAAAGAGTGCAACTTGAAAGCTTCTTTGGAATAAAAATGTCACTGGGCTGCCAAACATGGAAGCTAACTGGGCTGTATGTCACAAAATGAACAATTTATAAGCTAGAAATAAGTTACTTATGAAAATAATTCTGTGGTTGCATTGATTAAACAACATATTAGGAATTTGAAGAGATGAAATGGTCTGTTAATAACTGTCTTTGAGACAGCAGAAGCTACAAAGTGTAGTTTCTGGTTAACTGGGAGATTAACATTTGATTCCTTATTTGTGTTAGAAACTTATTCCTCCTTGAAGTTAATGTCTTTAACACAGTAAAGCAGCAGGGATGACTTGGATCTTTTGTATTAAAAGAAAAGTTGATTTGTTTACTAAAGCTTCAGACTGCTTAATACCACTTCTCATATATCTTAATGCAGAAGTCATGAAAGTTTTTTTTTCTTTTGAGATGGAGTCTCGCTCTGTTGCTTAGGGTAGAGTCCTGTGGTGCAGTCTCAGCTCACTGCAGCCTCTGCCTCCCAGGTTTAAGCAATTCTGCCTCAGACTCCAGAGTAGCTGGGATTACAGGTGCCTGCCACCACACCTAGCTAATTTTTTGTAATCTTACTAGAGGCAGGGTTTTACCATGTTGGCCAGGCTGGTCTCGAACTCCTGACCTTGTGATCCACCCATCTTGGCCTCCCAAAGCGCCAGAATTACAGATGTGAGACACTGCGCCCAGATCAATTTTTGTATTTTTAGTAGAGATGGAGTTTCACCGTGTTGTCCAGGATGGTCTGGATCTCTTGACCTTGTGATCTGGCCGCCTCAGCCTTGCAAAGTGCTGGGATTACAGGTGTGAGCCACCGTGCCTGGCCAAGTTTCTTAGAATCAATTAAGAACTAAGATACCTTGTATACAAAATTCGTAAACGTTATCTACAGGAACTTTATGTAATTAGGTTCCGAACTGGGTTTCCTAAATAATTTTTTTCTCACTTAACAGAATACTTTGCTGTAACACTAAGAACACTAAAGTAAAATTAAGTTTCCTCTGTCTCTGATTACTTGCTCTTGTGTATCCTTCCATACCTTTTTCTTGACTTCTACAAATATACACCTAAGTTGTGTGTGTGTGTGTTTAAATAAAATCATACTGTATTTTGGAACTGTTTGTTTCATTTATATTTTAGACATTTTTCAAAGTTAGTAACTATGAATTTATCTTCCTAAATATGTAAATTCTATATTATGGCTGTAACACCTTTTCTTTAAACAGGTTATTTCTAATTTTTTGCTATTACAAATAGTTCTTCAATAAGTAGTCTTATGTATTTATAATGTTAGTGCTTTTTTTTTTTTTTTTTTTTTTTTTTTTTTTTTTTTTTTTTTTTTTTTTTTTTTTTTTTGGAGACAGAGTTTCGCTCGTTACTCAGGCTGGAGTGCAATGGCGTGATCCCGGCTCACCGCAACCTCCACCTCCTGGGTTCAAGCAATTCTTCTGCCTCAGCCTCCCGAGTAGCTGGGACTACAGGTGTGCACCACCATGCCCAGCTAATTTTTTTGTATTTTTAGTAGAGATGGGGTTTTACCATGTTGACCAGGATGGTCTCAATCTCTTGACCTCGTGATCCACCCTCCTCGGCCTCCCAAAGTGCTGGGATTATAGGCGTGAGCCACTGTGCCCGGACAATGTTAGTGCTTTTAATTTTGTTGGATCGATTTCTAGAGATGAAGTTGCTTAAAGTTTCAGTAATCTTTCTAGAATTCTTTACACAAAAGTAAGGGATTAATTTGCACCAGGAACAGATGTGATTTCTCTACTTCACTGGAGATTATGAGAATTATAATGAGTTAAAACTATAACTCATAAATTTTTCTTGTCATAGTACTCAGAATAATACTTGGCATTTAGTAAATACTGCCAAAGATTTTGCTAATGTTATTACAACATTTTGTATTTTTTATTAACCTTCTTCGAGATTAGGACAGTAAGATAAAGTTTACCTTTTGGGTTCTACAGCTGTGTACTTTTAAAGTGCAAAGCTTAATTACTGAGGAATTTGCTGTGTTTTTAGGAACTGCAAATCTCAAAATTGTGAGTTATTTGGTCTGTTTGGTATCAACTCTTTTTGGTACTTTCTAGTCCATGGCTAATGCAGTGACCAGAGAATACTCTGAATAATGTCTCTATTTCCATGACGTTTTTGGCCACTGGTTGTATTTAATAGTCTAATTTTTGCGGTGGCATCTCTGAAAAGCTCATTTTCTCCTATTGTAGAAGACAGTGAATTAGAGCAATGGCTATTGTAATATCCTGATAGTAGTTCTGCTTACACTTTTTCTCAGACACTGTCCCACTCTGTCACCTAGGCTGGAGTGTAATGGTGCAACCTTGGCTCACTGCAACCTCCACCTCCCAGGCTCAAGCAGTTCTGGTGCCTCAGCCTCCTGGATAGCTGCGACTACAGATGCATGCCACTGCACCTGGCTATGCATACACTTATAAAAATGAAACTATACTTTTTAAGGATCCGTGCCAATTGCAGCTGTTCATAATATCCTTTCAGAATGTGTATAAATATTTGGTCAATAGTATTTCTTAAGGGGAGAACAGTGATATTCTCTGGCTGAAAAAGTATGTAATTTCTAGGACTTAAAGATCAGAACAGAGGAATCTTAAACTTGATTTGAATTAGCTTCCTGTAATTTGGATTGGAGGAAAGGTAATGTCAGTAAAGCAGGAAATGTATTTATGGGTTAAGCAGCATTGACTTGTCATGTTGTGTAGTACAGAGGAAGTGTAAGATAGAGATTCCTGCTGTCTATAGGTGTAGTCAATGTAGTTAAAATACGAATAACATAAGCAACAGTAAACACAATGAGTCCAATTACGGACAAGGCCGTGTAAAACAGACTTAAAATACCGTGTTCAAAGGAGAAGCAAGCAGTGGAGGCTAAAGTGATGAGGAAAGGCTGGAGTGAGACTTGAACAAAAAGAATTAGATAATACATGGAATAAAGGATTCAGATAGTTTGAATGAAGGATAGAAGAAGGAATGAATTAAGGCTGCTCTTGGTGGCTCATACCTGTTATCCCAGCATTTTGGGAGGCGGAGGCAGGAGGATTGCTTGAGACTAGGAGTTTGAGACTAGCCTGGGCAATATAGTGAGACCCTGTCTCTACAAAAAAATTTTAAAAATTAGCAGAGTGTGGTAGTGTGCCAACTACTTGGGAGGCTGAGGTGGGAGGATCACTTGAGCTCAGTGATCAAGGCTGCAGTGAGCCATGATTGAGTACTACACTCCAAGCCTGGGTGATGGAGAACCATCTCTTAAAAAACAAAATGGGGGCTTGGTGGCTCACCTGTAATCTCAGTACTTTGGGAGGCTGAGGTAGGGGGGTCACCTGAAGTCAGCACTTTGAAAGAGGCTAATGTGGGTGTATCACTGGAGGTCAGGAGTTTGAGACCAGCCTGACCAACATGGCGAAACCCTATCTTTACTAAAAATATAAAAATTAGTGAGGTGTGGTGGCACACGCCTGTAGTCCAGCTCCTTGGGAGGCTGAGGCAGGAGAATTGTTTGAACCTGGAGGTGGAGCTTGCAGTGAGCTGAGATCTTGCCACTGTACTCCAGCCTGGGTGACAGAGCAAGACTCCATCTCAAAATAGTAACCATAAGAAAGTACTAAAATTACTTATGTAATTTTACTTATTACTTATGTAATTATGTAATTTTAGTACTTTTTTATGATTACTATTTTGAGGTGGAGGTGCACATCTATAGTACCAGCTGCTCGGGAATCTGAGGTGGGAGGATCATTTGAGCCTGGGAGGCAGAGGTTGCAGGGAGCAGATATCAAGCCACTGCACTCCAGCCTGGGTGACAGAGACCCTGTCTCAAAACCAGAAAAACAACCCCAGAATGTGTGTATACATGGGGTTTGGAGTCTAACGGTCCTAATTTTGAATCGTAGACTCTAATACTTAAGTTTCTGGACACATTGACTTGAATCAGGTCTTCCTCTATACTAATCCCGTTTCTCAGAGAATTTAGGATTATCAAATGTGGGATGCTTAGCACACCACCTGGCACAGAAGGCTCTGTAACGAGAACTGTGAAACAAGGGAGCTTTACCTGCTTGGATGAGAGAGGATTCCTGCCACAGATAGGAATCAGGGGTGTAGACCATGCAAAATTTGCAAGTTCTTGTTGAATGGAAAGTAGTAGATATATTTCCTGTAAATATTCTTGTCATGCTTTTTTCGTGTCAGAATTCTCAAGGAATTATTCAGCCACTGAAGACTTTCAGCTCATTTACTGAGGAGAAACAAACTGATTGCGGTACCATCAGTATTGCTTCCTTTTGTTTTTTTTGGACTTACTAGATTTATTAGGATTACATAGGAGTATTTACCTAAATGTTAATAGTGGCCTTCTGTGGTGGGGGGAGGGTTGTGGAAGTATATATAATCTTTATGTTTTTCTTCATACTTTTTTGTTTTCTAGTTTTCTACAGTAAACTTGTACCAAAAAGCAGGAACTAGGTGCTAGTGCTAATAATATTCAACTTAATCTTTTTGAGCATTCATCTCATTTAAATATTAGATTTCTTTGTGTAAGCTTTTAGTTTTCAAAATCCTTCAGTTTGTATTTTTACTTTTTTTTTTTTTTT
>NW_016107391.1:9199794-9206022 GCF_001604975.1 Cebus imitator | reverse complement strand
CTCTGTTGCCCAGGCTGGAATGCAGTGTTACAATCTTGGATTACCTCAGCCTTCACTTCCCAGGTTCAAGTGATTCTTCTGCCTCAGCCTCCTGAGTAGCTGGGATTACAGGCACATGCCACAACGACCGGCTAATTTTTGTATTTTCAGTAGAGACGGGATTTCACCACATTGCCCAGACTGGTCTCAAACTCCTGACTTCAGGTGCTCTGCCTGGCTTGGCAGATCAAAGCGCTGGGATTACATGGATGAGCCAGCGTGCTTGGCCGCTGTTTTACGTATTGACCCAATTCAGCAAATTGATCATACTCTTATTTTTCAGTTGTCCTTTTTTAATGGAAGTGTAGGACCTTTTTTTTTTGAAAATTTATCCCACATCAGTATATAATTTTAAAGGTAGCTAACTGGGTTTTTTTTAGAATGTGAAACAGGACTGGACTTTTTTTTTTGAGACAGGGTCACTCTGTCACTCAGGCTGGAGTGCAGTGGCATGATCATAGCTCTCTGCAACCTTGACTGCAAGAAATGAGTTTTAAGTTTTATTTAATTTTTTTTTTGGTTGTTTGAGATGAAGCCTCGTTCTTTGGCCCAAACTGAAGTGCAGCGACATGATTTCGACTCACTGCAACCTCTGCTTCCTGGGTTCAAGTGATTTTCCTGCCCCAGCCTTCCGAATAACGGGGACTACAGGCACCTGCCACCATGCCCAGCTAATTTTTGTGTTTTTAGTAGAGGTGGAGTTTCACTGTGTTGGCCAGGCTGATATTGAACTCCTGACTTTTGGCCTCCCAAAGTGCTGGGATTACAGGCATGAGCCCTGTCAGCCAGGCTGGCAGTGCCGCGGTTTCTGCTCACTGCAACCTCCACAGCTCTCCCCTCCCCTCCAAGTTCAAGCAATTCTTCTGCCTCAGCTCCCGAGTAGCTGGGACTACAGGTGCATGCCGTCATGCCCAGCTAATTTTTTGTATTTTAGTAGAGATGGGGTTTCACTGTGTTGCCCAGGCTGGTCTCAAACTCCTGAGCTCAAGCAATCGCCTGTCTCAGCCTCCCAAGCCTCCCAAGGTGCTGGGATTACAGGCGTGAGTCACTGCGCCCGGCAGTCCAGTAAATTTTAAGAGATAAAAACGATTACTTTTTATTTCGGTGTCGGAGTGGGTTGAGAAGGCTTTGCAGACAAAATAGGTACTATTTCTAGAGAACATGTGAAGGAACTGGGCATTTCAGATGTCAAAAGTTACATAAGCAAAGCTGGAAGATGGGGATACTTTATTCAAATTGTGTTAATTGTGTGCATGAAATACAGCTGGAAAGTGGGTTTAGGTTTGAGAGAGGCCTTAGGTTCCATATTAAGGAAGATAGGTTTGATTTCTGGTAGTTGGTTTTGTTTGGAAGGTAATTAGAAACACGGCAGCTTCAGAGTTACTGAGGTAGAAGAGAATATTAACACTTCAGCAGGATTTGCATGAAAGCTGGGCATTGTCATTGCTTTGAGGAGGTAAGGGTTTGAAAAAAAAGCTGTAGGAAAGAATGGAAAATGAGTAAAATTGCTTTTTAGTTACGTTGTGATTGGGGTCATGGAGGGATATACCTTAGAAATTCAGATCTCGTGGTATTTAGAAAGATGGAGATTTGCGGCAGCCTTTTTGACGTGGAGGAAGTGGGTGAGATTGCCTTGGGCAATTTCCTCAAGGGGAATATGGACTTTGAGAGGGGACACATTTACATGATACTGAGGGATATTTTATTTATTTGCACCTAGTGCCTACGACAGAGATTTGTTTAGTGCTTGGTGGCATAGTTGCAGAAAGGCTGAGCTTGACACCTGTGCTTTTGAGGGGCTACTTCCAGCACTTTCTAGGCCCAAAAGCTTAGGATTTGGAGGAATTCTGATGAGATCCTAGGGTATCCCATGTTTGTTCTTTCTGTTAGTAGAGGGCCTGGCTACCTGCAGCTGTCCTGGGAGATTGGCTCACAGGGTTCTTATCCATTGGTTAGAAAGGACCATTGAAGCCCTGGGAGGCTCAGCGTTCTGCCAGTTTTCACAGGGCTCTTCAGTTTATGTTTTATCAAATTAATAGGTCATCTAATTTAGTCGTATTTGGACCAAGGCAGTATGGTTCTAGAGCCTTTTTTTTTTTTTTGAGATGCAGTTTCACTGTTGTTGCCCAGGCTGGAGTGCAATGGCACAATCCCGGCTCGCTGTAACCCTCGCCTCTCAGGTCCAAGCGATTCTCCTGCCTCAGCCTCCCAATAGCTGGGATTACAGGCGCCTGTCACCATGCCCAGCTAATTTTTTTAGTATTTTTGGTAGAGATGGGGTTTCACCAGGTTGGCCAGGCTGGTCTCAAACTCCTGACCTTGTGATCCGCTGGCTTCGGCCTCCCAAAGTGCTGGGATTTACAGCTGTGAGCCACTGAGTCTGGCCAAAATTTACTCATTAATACTTTTTATTTTTCCAGATGGAGTCTTGCTCTGTCATCAGGGTGGAGTGCAGTGGTGCAGTCTCAGCTTGCTGCAACCTCTGACTCCCTGGTTCAAGTTAATCCCCTTGCATTAGCTTCCTGAGTAGCTGGGATTACAGGCATGCGCCTCCATGCCCAGTTTATTTTTGCGTTTTTGGTAGAGACGCAGTTTTACCGTGTTGGCCAGGATGGTCTTGATTTCCTGACTTCAGGTGATCTGCTTGCCTTGGCCTCCCAAAGTGCTGGGATTACAGGCGTGAGCCACGTCGCTTTTTAAGCTTAGGCACAGCATTGGTTTTTTTTTTAATCTTCAAGCAGGTTTCAGTTTTGCCTTTGTAAAAGAAGCGGTAAATAGGTTAAATCAGGAGATAGTGTGTGAATTGGTGATTTAGAAGAATGTTCAGAAGCGGGAATAAAGTTCCTAGTCAGAAATTCTAAGTCCTGGTCAGGTGTGGTGGTTCACACCTATAATCCCAGCATTTTGGGAGGCCAAGGTGGGTGAATCATCTGAGGTCAGGAGTTCAAGACTAGCCTCATTAACATGGTGAAGCCCTGTCTTTATTGAAAATACAAAAATTAGCTGGGCATGGTGGTGCATGCCTGTAATCCCAGCTACTCAGAAGGTTGAGTCATGAGAATCACTGGAACCTAGGAGGTGGAGGTTGCAGTGAGCTGAGATAGGGCCACTGCAGTCCAGCCCGGATGACAGGGTGAGACTCTGTCTCCAAAAAAAAAAAAAAAAAAATTGAGTCCCTGGAAACTAGTTCTTAAAAAAATTACCTTTTTACTTATATAATAGGGCAAGAGTTGTTTTCAGGGTTTGTAGACTATATTCTTGGTGAAGTTATGAGTTGTCTTAAAAATATTGGCCGGGCGCGGTGGCTCAAGGCTGTAGTCCCAGCACTTTGGGAGGCTGAGGCAGGCGGATCATGAGGTCAAGAGATCGAGACCAGCCTGGCCAACATGGTGAAACCCCATCTCTACTAAAAATACAAAAAAAATTAACTGGGCATGGTGGTGTGCACCTGTAGTCCCAGCTACCCAGGAGGCTGAGGCGGGAGAATTGCTTGAACCTGGGAGGCGGAGGTTGCAGTGAGCCGAGATTGAGCCACTGCACTCCAGCCTGGTGCCTGGCGACAGAGCAAAACTCTGTCTCAAAAAAATAAAAATTAATATATTGATGTAAGGATACATTATTTTATACTGGGATTTTGAACAGGAGACTTGAAAAATATTTAGAGGATGGTAGAGACTGTGTAGTTCACCTCTGTAGTATTTGAGAAAGGTAGTTATCACAGCAGACTTGTGCTCCAGCATGTAAATGACAGGACTCCATATGAAAGACGCAACCCATTTCATGTACAGATTTACTCAGTAGAAAGGTCAACATCATAGGTGTGTACCATTAAAATATATCACATTTTAGCTGACACTCAGATCTTGCCTGCTGTGGTTTTGGATTTATTATTGCAATAAGATTTAATTCTTAAGTGGTTTGTTTTATCTTCTAGGGCATGCATTTCTTTTGGTCCTAAGAATCGTTCAATTGGAGCAGCAGCTAAAAGCCAGGTAAAGTTTTTTTTCTCCCTAAAATGACTTATTTCTTTGGTTTATCCATGTGTTCAGCAAGTAGTTTAATGCTCATATGTGCCTAGCACTGGTAGGCCCTGGGTATACAGCTGACAGATACAGACCTGTTAACTCTTCTCATATACAGTCAACCTCAGAATTCCATGGGTTCTGCATCTGTAGATTCAAACAACTGTGGATCAAAAAGAGTATTGAGAAGAAAAACAACAGTGCAACAATAAAAAAAAGATACAAATAAAAATAATCCAGTATAACAACTACTTAGATAGCATTTAGATTGTATTAGGTATTATAAATAATCTAGAGATGACTTTAAGTATACAGAAGGATGTGCATAGGTTATAGGCCAATACTACATCATTTTGTACAAGGAACTTGAGCATCCCTGGATTTTGGTCTAATTCAGGGGTGTCCTGGAATCAATCCTCTGCAGATACCCAAGGACCACTACTTCAGTGAGAAGCAAATAGCCTTAAAATAGCATTAGCTGGCTGGGTGTGGTGGCTCATGCCTGTAATCCCAGTACTTTGGGAGGTGTAGGTGCACAGATCATCTGAGGTTGGGAGTTTGAGACCAGCCTGACCAACATGGAGAAACCCCATTTCTACTAAAAAAAATCCAAATTAGGTGCATGTGGTGGTGCATGCCTGTAATCCTAGCTACTCTGGAAGCTGAGGCAGGAGAATCGCTTGAGCCCAGGAGGCGGAGGTTGCGGTGAGGCAGAGGTTGCGGTGAGCCGAGATCATGCCATTGCACTCCAGCCTGTGCAACAAGAGTGAAACTCCCTCTCAAAAAAAAAAAAAAAAAAAGTAAATAAATAAAATAAAATACCATTAGCAGTATAATCTGTTTAATGCAAACTGCCAGGATGTGTTTTGTCCAGATCACGTTAAGCAAGGCTTGCTTGTTCCTTGATATTTTACATGCTCCTTAAAGTCTGTCTTGTTGGGCCTTTCATCTTACTCATATGTAAGGTAAGCGTTGATCTTGTTAGTCAAGATTCTCAAGGAAGGGAAGCATACATCTAGAAGTACATTAAAGGACTTGCTATTAGTTTACGCTGTAAACAGGGAACCTGACATAATTGCTGATTTCTGAATAACCAGAGCAGCAGAACCCCAAAAGTTCTGTTATTCTAAGTGTCTGAGATATCTGTAAAATTAAGAAAAAAAAAAAAGTTTGACCTTCTTATGGTTCAGTCTAGAGCAATCCTATAGGGTAAATCTGTTTTGAATGGAGTAGGGCTTAAAATTTATTAGTCTAAAAGTGGTGCTTGGCTAATTGGTTTTTCATTAAGTTGTTTGAGATCTCGTAGGAGATAGAAGGTAGAAAATATAGGGCCATTTTGAAATTTTTTTCCTTCTAAAATTTGAGCGAATTGCTCCAGTTTTTTAAAGCTGCTTTTCATGATTGAGAAAGAGTTACTGTACTAAACTGGCTGCCCAATTCTAGGTTGATACAGTTATTGTGTTACGGAGTTTCTGTTTGGCTGCTTACTCAAGGAGGGCCTGATTGGGGAGGCCTCATCTGTTTTACAAAAGGACTTCTGTGTGTGCCTTTTCATCTAGTTGTTATAGGAGCTTATTACATCTCCTGCACTGGAACGAGGAGCCTATAAATCCTAAGCAGAAGGTCATTCTGGAACTTTTTGAATCTTTTTGTTAGCATTTTCCCTTCATAAGTTGTGATAGTTTATTCTAAGAGAATTAGGTAACATAGATATAAAAGGGTAAGGAATTTGAAAGTCATTTGTTCAGCCTTTATGCAAAAATCATATAGACATTTGTCTTACCACTTTTAAAAACTTTTACCTATTGTGTGGTATTTCATTGTCTGGATTTACCATAATTTATTTAAGCATTTTCCTGTTAATAACCATTTAGGCTGTTTTTAGGTGTCTGCTATTACAAATAACACTCTCTCAATATCCTTTTGTGTTCATTTTTGTGTACTTAGTATGATTTTTATTTGTTTAACTGGAATTTTCTTTTTTTGTTTTTTGTTTTTTTTTGAGAGACAGAGTCTTGCTTTGTCATCCAGGCCGGAGTGCAGTGGCCCCTATCTCAGCTCAATGCAACCCCCACCTCCTAGGTTCAAGTGATTCTCGTGCCTCAGCACCCTGAGTTGCTGGGATTACAGGTGTTTGCCACCGTGCCTAGCTAATTTTTTGTATTTT
>NW_016107391.1:9198326-9199770 GCF_001604975.1 Cebus imitator | reverse complement strand
TTGAACTCCTGACCTCAGATGAGGCCTTGGCCTCTCAAATTGCGGGGATTACAGGAGTGAGCCACCACATCTGGCTTTAACTAGAATTTCTGAATCAATTTATGTATAGCTGAATTGGTTCCTGGAAACGTTAAACCGTAAACTATGGACAGCTTTTAAAGGCTAAAAGTTACTTTATGTAAATGTTTATTAGAAGTTTAGGAACAGAAAATACTTCTACAATGACCTGATTTCATGAGATATAGGAAGAGCAGGACTCTATTTTTAGCCCTCCCACTGTGAGACCTGTGCCAAGTCCCTTATCCCTCACTTTGAATCCTAGTAAGCGCCATTTAGAAAAGTTTAGTGTCTGGGCTGGGTGTGGTGGCTCATGCCTGTAATCCCAGCACCTTGGGAGGCCTAGGTGGGCAGATCACCTGAGGTCAGGAAATTGAGACCATCCTGGCCAACATGGTGAAACCTCGTCTCTACTAAAAATGTAGAAATTAGCCGGGCATGGTGGCAGATGTGTGTAATCGCAGCTATTTGGGAAACTGAGACAGGAGAATCACTTGAACCCGGGAGGCGGAGGTTGCAGTGAGCCGAGATTGCACCACTGCACTCCAGCCTGGCCACAGAGTGAGACTCTGTCTTAAAAAAAGGAAAAAAAAAAAAAAGAAAAGTTTAGTGTCTATAGAAACTGAAACCAAGAAGAAAACTCTATAAATTTAAAATGATTCTAATTTTATCTGAGGCTGTTGAAGTTAAAAAAAAAAAAAAATTATTAGTAGTCTTTCCACTCTTTGATATTCTTTCTCTTAGGTAATTTCTAATGCAAAGAACACAGTCCAAGGATTTAAAAGATTCCATGGCCGAGCATTCTCTGATCCATTTGTGGAGGCAGAAAAATCTAACCTTGCATATGATATTGAGCAGTTGCCCACAGGATTAACAGGTATAAAGGTAAGGTTGTCAAGTTAATGCCTTATGATTAAAATGCAGTATTATTTTTTTATCTGTTCAATATATATCTTTACTTTTCTGATGTCAGATTGTAATGAAAATGCTTACAAATGCTTAGGAGAAGCTTTCTGTTGGTAAAGATTTTTTGGCATTTTTGAATGACCTGGACTTCGGTTGGGAGCTGTGGGTTGTGCTCTTAATATGGGTTGGAAGCCTGGGTAGTGATGGTTTGAAGTTAACACTGCCATTGCTGCTTGTTTGACTCACTGATGCAAATGACCTTTTTAGCGTGATTTTAGGGAGTGACTTCTGGAAAAGCAGGTAAAGGAATCACATTTTTTTTTTTTTCGAGATGGAGTTTCCCTCTTGTTACCCAGGCTGGAGTGTAATGGTGCGATCTCAGCTCACTGCAACCTCTGCCTCCTGGGTTCAGGCAATTCTCCTGCCTCAGCCTCCTGAGTAGCTGGGATTACAGGCACGTGCCACCATGCCCAGCTAATTT
>NW_016107391.1:9195041-9198211 GCF_001604975.1 Cebus imitator | reverse complement strand
AGTAGCTGGGATTACAGGTGTGTGCCATCATGCCCAGCTAAGTTTTTCTATCTTTAGTAGATACATATTTAGTATCTTTACATGGTATATTTAGTAGATACACGGCCATGTTGGCCAGATTGGCCTTGAACCCCTGACCTCGTGATCCACTTGACTTGGTC
Organism: Cebus imitator; assembly: GCF_001604975.1. Lineage (NCBI taxonomy): Eukaryota > Metazoa > Chordata > Mammalia > Primates > Cebidae > Cebus > Cebus imitator. The sequence continues at coordinate 9,198,050 of NW_016107391.1, read as the reverse complement.
TCCCAAAGTGTTGGGATTACAGGCATGAGCTACCATGCCCGGCAGGAATCACAGTTTTAGGTCACTAGCAGATAAGTGGACATACTCTTGGCAATAGGACTTAATTTGGAAAGAGATGTTCTTTTGGGGTAAAGTGAGTTTGGTGTTTATCTCTGGTACATCTAGAGGAGACTCTGTGAAGTGTGCAGTGAATTGATCACAGAAAAGAGGTAAGAGGCTGGGAGATAGTTAGGGGAGACACATCTGCCTTGCTTGCACTCAGAGGTAATTGGAATTCACAAGGCGGGGGTGAGGGCAGGGTTGATTTTCCAGGCAGGTGAATTTATGGTCAGATTTGGTTTTGGAGACCGAGAATCATGGAGAACAGGCTGGAAAGCCAAGAGATGGTGAGAACTGTGTTAAAAGGCAGTCTGCTATTCCAGTAGCCGAGAATTTAGTTGTATTTAGAAGTGAAAAATTCTGATAACTAAAGAGATGACTGGGCTTACTTAAAATATCTGTGGTAGTTATCTAAGGACAGTTTGAATGACATGGTAAAAGATGAAGCTAAAGCACAGGAGAGAGAAAGGGATTAAAAAGGAAGGTGACTCAATGAGTAGTACTTATTAGTTATAAAAGAAATAGGGTAAGTATTGGCAGATTTAGTTATAAGCATTGCAAGAACCAAAGTAGGAAAAGATTAGGAAGAAGACCTGGGGAACAAGTAGATCCAAGCCTAAAAGTGGAGGGATTGACGTCAGAATTAGGCAAATAGCAGGGCAGAAAGGGATAATTTAGAAAGGGCACTAGGATGGGTACTGCCCCATCTTTAGCATGCAATAAAGTAAGAACTGTTCATTTCTAAACCATAATAAATTGTGGTTGGTCTGGGGAGTGAGAAGGTGGCACACAAGGTTAGTTAGGGCAGCAGATGAAAGAAACTGTTCTATTCTGGATTGTAATTGAGTAATATGGGCATGTGAGATGGGATGGGATTATTTTAGGCAATCTTTTTTTTTTTTTTGAGATGGAGTCACTCTCTGTCGCCAGGCACCAGGCTGGAGTGCAGTGGCACAATCTTGGCTCACTGCAACCTCCACCTCCCAGGTTCAAGCACTTCTCCTACCTCCGCCTCCCGAGTAGTTGGGATTACAGATAGACACCACCACACCTGGCTAATTTTTTTTTTTGTTTTGTTTTTAGTAGAGATGAGGTTTCATCATATTGGCCAGGCTGGTCTTGAACTGCTGACTTTGTGATCCACCTGCCTTGGCCTCCCAAAGTGCTGGGATTACAAGTGTGAGCCACTGCGCCCGGGAATCTTTTTTTTTTGGAGACAAAGTTTTGCTCTTGTTGCCCAGGCTAGAGCAGTGATGTGATCTCTGCTCACTGCAACCTCTGCCTCCTGGGTTCAAGCAGATCTCCTGCCTCAGCCACCTGAGTAGCTGAAATTACAGGCGCCTGCCACCATGCCCAGCCAATTTTGTTTTTGTATTTTTAGTAGAGACAGGGTTTCACCATGTTGACCAGGCTGGTCTCAAACTCCTGACCTGAGATGATCTGCCCGCCTCAGCCTCCCAAAGTGCTGGGATTACAGGCATGAGCTACCATGCCTGGCCTAGGCCGTCTTTCAGCATTTAAAATTTGTATTATCAGAGTTGCAGACTTTTATCTGCAGTAGAGCTTTATCTTGAACCTTTGTTCATTCATTATTATTGTTACTTAAAAAATTTTTTTTCTTTTTTTGAGACAGTCTTATTGTGTTGCCTAGGCTGGAGTACAGTGGCACAATCTGGGCTCACTACAACCCCTGCCTCCTGGGTTCAAGCAATTCTTGTGCTTCAGTCTCCCAAGTATCTAGGATTACAAGGCATGGACCACCATGCCCAGCTAATTTTTTGTGTTTTTAGTAGAGATGGGGTTTTACCATGTTGGCCAGGGTGGTCTTTAACTCCTGACCTCAAGTGATTTGTCTGCCTTTGCCTCCCAAAGTGCTGGGATTATAGGTGTGAGCCACTGTACCCAGCCCATCTTTTATTATTATTTTTTTAATTTCATTTTAGGTTTTGGGGTACATGTGAAGAACATGCAAGATTGTTGCATAGGTACACACATGGCAGTGTGATTTGCTGCCTTCCTCCCCATCACCTATATCTGGCATTTCTCCCCATGCTATCTCTCCCCAACTCCCCACCCCCGCAATGTCCCTCCCCTATTTCCCCCCCCACCCCCGACAGACCCCAGTGTGTGCTGCTCCCCTCCCTGTGTCCATGTGTTCTCATTGTTGAACACCCACCTATGAGTGAGAACATGTGGTGTTTGATTTTCTACTCTTGTGTCAGTTTGCTGAGAATGATAGTTTCCAGGTTCATCCATGTCCCTCCATCTTTTATCATTTAATTCAACCAGTATTTATTGTGCCATGTCCTGTCCTAGGTGCTGGGGGTATGGCAGTGAACAATCGGACGTCTGTGTCCTCTGATTAGATTGAAATCCTAATTGGGGAGATGGATAATAAATAGTAAACATTAAAATACACATAGTATGTCAGATAGTAAAATAGTTTCTACCAGCAGCCTCTTTATGGAGGGACAGTTTGGGTCATGGTGAGCTACACTGATTTGCCTTTGCAAAGGAACTTTTCTCAAGATTTGTTGTTTCACATTGTGGTGCTTCATCTCCAAGTATAGTGTTTGGAAAGTCTGTTGAAAGCTAAAATAGGCTAGGAGTGGTGGCTCATGCCTATAATCCCAGCACTTTGGGAGGCTGGGGCAAGAGGATTGCTTGAAGCCAAGAGTTCTGAGACCAGCATTGGCAACAAAGCAAGAACCCTGTCTCTACAACAAATTAAAAACATAAAAAATTAAGTGCAGTGACATAGCTTTTGCTCCCTGCTACCTGGGTGGCTGAGGCAAGAGGATCGCTTAAACCCAGGAAGTTAGGTCTCCATTGAGCTGTGATCATACCACCGCACTTCAGCTTGGGTGACATTGGGTAACAGAGAGACCCTAACTCCAAAAAAAAAAAAAA
>NW_016107391.1:9182336-9194482 GCF_001604975.1 Cebus imitator | reverse complement strand
TCAGCCTCCTCAGTAGCTGGGATTGCAGGTGCCCGCCACCATGCCGGGCTAATTTTTTTTTTTTTGTATTTTTAGTAGAGACGAGGTTTCACCGTCTTGGCCAGGCTGGTCTTGAACTCCTGACTGCATGATCTACCTGCCTCAGCTGCCAAAGTGCTGGGATTACAGGCATGAGCCACCGTCCCGGCCTCATTTTCTTAAATACTCTTCTCTGCTGCTGAGCTTTTGCTCAGGCCTCATTTGATATTCTGCCTATTTAAATTCTGCTCTTCAAGGTGCATTTATCTCAGCCTGCCCATTTCTTTCTGGATTTTTTTTCATCACCTAGCATAGTGCCTGGCACAGGGTAGTCACTCATTTGTTGAATTAGTTGAATACCCCAGCTGTAAATGGCACTTGTTCTCTATTTGTATTTGTTGTTGGTATCTAGCATTAAACACAAAGGCACAGGCTGGGCATGGTGGTTTAATCCCAGCACTTTGGGAGGCCAGGGCAGGAGGATCATTTGAGGCCAGGAGTTTGAGACCAGCCTGTGCAGTACAGTGAGACCCCCATCTCTGCTGGAAAAAAAAAAAAAAAAAAAAAAAAAAGATTAGCTGGGCATGGTGGTGCACACGTCTAGTCCTAGCTACTTGGGAGGTTCGTTTGAGCCCAGGAGTTTGAGGCTGCAGTGAGCTTTGATCACATGACTGCATTCCAGCCTAGACAACAGAGTGAGACCCTGTCTCAAAAAAAATTCTACAAAAAAAACCCATAAATACATGACAGCAGTTTATCTTATCTTTTTCATATCCCTGTTAAGATAGAAACCTGGCTACCTGTAGCTTTGTGCTTGTAGTAATGGTGGAATCCTTAGGTACTGTTGAACTATGTATGGTTAACATTGACTTTGCCACTGAATCTCGTCATTCTGCAGTTGTTACCTGATACTTTAGTTTTGTGGCCTCTTTTGTCTTAATGTTGGTGCACTGATTGGCAAAGCAAGGACTGTTAGGTGGCTTTTTCACCCCAGAGTCTGTTGCCTGGTGGATTCCTTGGTCCTTGGTTAAATAGTAAAGTAGAATTGACATTTGTCAGAAAGAATTGGATTACAGTTGTGTACCCCATTCTGGGGATGGGTTTTATTCTTTATAGAAGAATAAAAATGCTGTGTTCCTTTAAAAAGCTCAGATTCAGTGGCCTTGATTCCCCAGTGGCTGATACAGCAGACTGTATTTCTTAGATGTTTCCTATCTTTCCTCAGCTCTCCATTGGTCTCCCAGGTTTGTTTCCATTCCTTCATCTATTGCCCCTAGCTTTGATCCTGCATTATGTTTTGTGTGGGAGTAAAATTTATATAAAATACTGGAATGTCTAAGTGTCTTTTCCAGCTTTGAGGATCAAGTTAAAAGGTGATAGTGTTGAGTCATGTTTGGGTGGGGCCTCAGGATCACACTGAGTTTTGGTGATTTGCTTAGAAGTGTTCACAGGCCCTAGCATATAGCTGTTCTCATGCTAAGATTTATTGTAGTCAAAGGATACAAAAGATAATCAACAAAGGGAAAAGGCACACGAGGCAGAGTCTGGAGGAAACTAGGCACAAGCTTCCCAGAGTCAGCATGTGCTCAACTCCAGCAACAGGTGATAACAACACGTGTGAAATGTCCTCTTCCACAGGAATTCTGGGAGTTCTGCCTGTCTGCCTGTCTGCCTGAGCCTGTGGATCCAGGTGGTGGTGGTGGTGGTTTTTTTTTTTTTGAGATGGTACTTGGCTCTTGTTTCCCAGGCTGGAGTGCAGTGGCATGATCTCAGCTCACTAGAGCCTCTACCTCTCCCAGGTTCAAGCAATTCTCCTGCCTCAGCCTTGGGAGTAGCTGGGATTAGAGGCATGTGCCACCAGGGACCCAGCTAGGTTTTTTTTTTTTTTGTATTTTTTTTTGTAGAGAGGGGCTTTCACCATGTTGGCCAGGCTGGTCTCAAACTCCTACGTTAGGTGATCCACCTACCCTGGCCTCCCAAAGTGCTGATATTACAGGCATGAGCCACCATGCCTCGCTAATCCAGGGTTTTTATTGGGGGATCAGTCACATTGGTATCCTACACCTAGCATGAACCAAAATTCCAGACTCCCAGAAGGAAGGCCGGCAGTCAGCACAAGCTACATTTTTACGTAAACAGTTTAGGTACAGTGAGTCACTCTTAATCATTTAGGGAAACTTTGTCTGTTGATTTAGTGAACTGTTTATGAATCAAGATCCTAGATGCTAGGCAAGGGCCAACATGCAAGCAGGCATTTTCTAAGGATAGCAGTATTTGGCCTCCATATTAACTCTTCTGTGGTCACTACTTTAGCTGTTGGTATTTTGGCCTGCCATGTAATGTGTGTATGTAAGGTAATGGTAATGGCTGTTCGGTTATCCTAACACTGCTTACTAAATATTCTAAATTTTCCCTACTAGTTTGAAATATCTTCTTTATCATATACAGAATAAATTCTGTAGGGATTTGATGGCGTTCATTACTAACTAAAATTAGAATCTATATAATACAGTAAACATTCATTTTTGTTTTTATAGGTTCCTTGTTTCTATACTGATGCAGAAAGACGATCGGTGATGGATGCAACACAGATTGCTGGTCTTAATTGCTTGCGATTAATGAATGAAACTACTGCGGGTAAGAATGACTGATTATTACTTTTTTTGACTAATCTTGAAGAGTGTGAAATTTCAAAACCTTTGGGCTTCTTGATCTTTATTTTGCTTTCAGTGCTGCCACCCTTGCTTACCACCGTGTCATGGTGTTTTTGGATACTGTGTCACTTGTGAAGAATTAATCTGACTAGTACTTTTTGTGTACCCTTATAGCATGCGTTTTGGTATTTAATGACATGCTTGTTGGGGAAGGAGCACGCTTAGTGTGTGGAGCAGTGCTTTGGTTTAAAGATTGGCCTTCTCTTAGACTTGTGGACTGGTAGGGTCAGAGGAATGGGACGTTAAGCAGCATCTCATGGACAGAACGTGTGGGGATGTTAACATAGCATAGACATAGAAGAAATCCAGGAAAATATATTTGGAAAGAAGGGGAAATGGTTTGGGGAAAATTGCCAAAGTCCACTGGCAACTGTAAGGAAGTCTTTTTCTTTTTTCTTTGAGACAGACTGTCGCTCTGTCGCCCAGGCTGGAGTGCAGTAGTGCCATCTTGGCTCACTGCAACCTCTGCCTCCTGGGTTCAAGCAGTTCTGCCTCAGCCTCCCGAGTAGGTGGGACTCTGGCTAATATTTATATTTTTAGTAGAGACAGGGTTTCACCATGTTGGCCAGGCTGGTCTCCAACTCCTGACCTTGTGATCCATCCACCTCAGTCTTCCAAAGTGCTGGTATTATAGGTGTGAGCCACTCACCCGGCCTCCATTGGCAACTGTAAGAAAGTCTAAGTGAATGTCAGTATTTAACTCTTGGAAGATAATCTTGTTCTTGAATAAATTATACAGTGCTTATAAAGAATTTGGTTTCTAAAACATAACACATGTAGTTGCATTCATTATATATAAAACTTTTTTCCTGCTTAAATGAATTTTATTTACTACTTAGATGATACTACTGTGTTTAATTTTTGCTTTTTTTCTTCTGTAGTTGCTCTTGCATATGGAATCTATAAGCAAGATCTTCCTGCCTTAGAAGAGAAACCAAGAAATGTAGTTTTTGTAGACATGGGCCATTCTGCTTATCAAGTTTCTCTATGTGCATTTAATAGAGGAAAACTGAAAGTAAGTATATAGTTTTTTTTCCAGAAGACTATGTTACTAGTATGGTAATTATGAATTTTTGAAAGATGATTTATTATTTCTCATCTATAATATGGGAAAAATAATGCATACCTCACAGGTTATTAGGATTTTTTATTTTTTATTGTTTTCTGAGATGGAGTCTTGTGCTGTCACCAGGGCTGGAGTGCAGTGTCACAATCTTGGCTTGCTGTAACCCTGCCTCCCTGGTTCAACTGATTCTCCTGCCTTAGCCTCCTGAGTAGCCTGGACTACAGGCATGTACCACCATGCCCGGCTAATTTTTGTATTATTTATTTATTTTTTTTTTGAGACTGAGTTAATTTTTGTATTTTTAGTAGATACAGGTTTCACCATGTTGGCCAGGATGGCCTTGATCTCTTGACCTCGTGATCCACCTGCTTTGGCCTCCCAAAGTGCTGGGGGTGTGAACCACCTCGCCTGGCCTAGCAGGATTTTTTAAAAATGTAGTTCTTTAGTGAATTTTACACTGGGGATTAAGAGGGGGATACAGGTGCTCTGTCCTCTTACTCTTGAGGTTTTCAGTGTTCTGGAAAAGGGATTTCTTTCGGATTCCAAAAGAAACTGGACTCGGAGTTACAGATTCCTGGAAAGCCTTAAATTTAAGCAGTTTTGTACACACAGAAGTGTAGAAGGCAAGGAGGAGCTAGAGGGTGATCTCTGTCACACTTGAGTTTGCTGGTTTATGCTAGTTCCACAGTAGGGTATAAAATTCTCTGTCTAGATGATTTTATCTACAATTTGGTGAAGAACCAAGGATTTTTCAGGTGTTTGCTTTAATTATTTGAATTGTATATTAAAATTCTTGGTTCCAAGGTCTAAATTGACCCCCTTGTGCTAATTGGAGATTGGTGGAGAGTGATTACCCCAAACTAAATATTTGGTAATTTTGGAGGCATTTTGAGACTTTTGTTTGTTATGGTCCTGTTTCTTTGAAAAACAGACTTTTCTATTTTATTTTCTGGTTTATGTTGTTTCTAGGTAGTTAAAAAAAAAAAAGCCAGGTGCAGTGGCTTTCACCTGTAATCTCAGCACTTGGGAAGGCCGAGGCGGGCAGATCACCTGAGGTTGGGAGTTTGAGACCAGCCTGACCAACATGGAGAAACCCTGCCTCAACTAAAAATGCAAAATTAGCCGAGCATGGTGGCACATGCCTGTAATCCCAGCTACTTGGGAGGCTGAGGCAGGAGAGAATCTCTTGAACCCGGGAAGTGGAGATTTCGGTGAGCCGAGATCGTGCCATTTCCAGCCTGGGCAAAAAGAGCAAAACTCTGTCTCCGAAAAAAAAAAGAGAAGTAAAGCAAATTTTTTAGATAATTGGAGAATAAGATTTGTGATTTTCCTTTTTTACATCTAAAAATGGTGGGCCATTGTAATTTTCAATGTTTAAACTTTAATCCTAATAGAATTATTTATAAGATCTATGCTATGCTTTCATCTTTTTATAAACAGAAGATTCTGGTCATAATTTAGCCTGGCTTTGGATCAGAGTGATATGTATTAAGTGACCATCTGCTTTTGTTTTTCTAAATTGTCCTTCATTGTCAGCTGTTATCTCTCTCTTTTCCAATCCTTTTAAATTACTTCCAATTACTTTTAAATGATAAAAATATTCATCATAAAAACGTTCCCAAATTTGGAAAACACTTGTGTGTAAAGAAAAGTCTGGGCAACATGGCAAAACCCTGTCTCTACAAAAGTTAGCTGCATGTAGTGCTGAGTTGGGGTGATCGCTTGAGCCCGGAGTTTGAGAACAGCCTGGGTAACATGGTGAAACCCCTTCACTACAAAAAAAAAAAAAATAGAAAAATTAGCTGAATGTGGTGATGTGTGGCTGTAGTTTCAGCTACTTGGGATGCTGAGGTGGGAGGTTTGCTTGAGCCTGTGTGGTCAAGGCTATAGTGAGCTGAGATCATGCCACTGCACTCCAGACTGGGCAACACAGTGAGACTGTATCTCAGGGAAAAAAAAAAAGAGAGAGAGAGAAAAGTTACTTATAATCTTACCATTCTCTACAGTTTGGTGTATTTCATTCTGGTTTTCTAAGAAAACAGAATCGGAGTCATATATTTAGCTCTGTGTCCTGTTTTCTTTTTTTCAGTTAATGTAGAAAATTTCCCCCATCACGTTTTGCATTCTTTGAAGAGGTTTTTTTCTTTTTAACTGGTTTTACTCCTTAATAACAATGTCATCACTTATTTAGCCTCACTTCTGTTACTGAATCTAATTAGATCTAGTTCGCTTCTAATCTTTTAGAGATTTGAGAATGGATAACCCAAGCTAATTAGACTTCCGGGTTAAATGGAAACACATTGCTGTGAGCTAAGGCTTTAACAAATCCGTTGGTAGTAATCTGCAGAGAGTTGAGCCTTTAGTATTACTCAGTTTTGTGCTACTGAGTAGACTAGAAGTGTGTACATGAAATGTTAGTGTATTTTACCTTGGACATGTAACTGCTATTGGGGGTCAGATTGGTGTAGTGGGGAAGGCATGGACTTTGGATTTAAGGAGATTTGGCTTTGAATCCCACTTCTACCACTTAGTAGCTTTGTGCATAGAGGTTTATCTCATCTGTCTAGGTCTGTAGCATTATCTGTAAATTGGGGATTATAGTGCCTATTTTTACAATGTAGTTGTCATAAGGATTAAATGATGTATACATTGCCTTGTTTTAACCTTAATGTAACCCTCCCTCTTTTTTTTAAAATAACTTACCAGGTCAATGTATCTCGTCTATTTCAAAATTGATTCGGTAATTGTTAGATTAATTCTCATTTTTTCCTTAAGGTTCTGGCCACTGCATTTGACACAACATTGGGAGGCAGAAAATTTGATGAAGTGTTAGTAAATCACTTCTGTGAAGAATTTGGGAAGAAATACAAGCTAGACATAAAGTCCAAAATCCGGGCTTTATTACGACTCTCTCAGGAGTGTGAGAAACTCAAGAAATTGATGAGTGCAAATGCTTCAGATCTCCCCTTGAGCATTGAATGTTTTATGAATGATGTTGATGTATCTGGAACTATGAATAGGTAAGTGTATTACAATTTCAATGTTAAAGTGAATAGTGATTTTTCTTCACATTTATTAACCTTTAATTAGCTAATTGTTAAAATCATCATGGGGGTTATGATAATTTTGGTTCTATTTTAAAAATTGGAAGCCATTCAGGACCCTGCTTTTTATGTAAAGTTGGGTCTGGTTATTCTAATAATGTAGGCCAGTGTTTTTGTTCTGATTAATTGAATATTCCAAAATATTGGTAGTTCTTTACATTTGCATTTGGTTTTTTTTTTTCCTTAATTTTCTTACTACAGTTTTCTGTGGAAATATGCATTTGTTATATACGAGATTTCCATAAAATCAGGGCAAAGTGCTGTAATGCAGAATTAAATTGAATTGAATTTATTCAGTGATTGAGAAATTGTTCTTTTTTTTTTTGAGTTGGAGTTTTTTGCTCTTTCAACCAGGCTGGAATAAGGTGGCATGATTTCAGCTCACTGCAACCTCTGCCTGCCCCCCGACCCCACTCTGTTCCAAGCGATTCTCCTGCCTCAGCCTCCTGAGTAGCTGGGATTATAGGTGCCTGCCACCACGCCTAGCTAATTATTTTTGTATTTTTAGTAGGGATGGGGTTTTGCCATGTTTGCCAGGCTGGTTTTGAATACATGACCTCAGGTGATCCCACCCGCCTTGGCCTCCCAAAGTGTTAGGATTACAGGTGTGAGCCACTGTGCCCAGACTGAAGTTGTTCTTTTTGAAAGATTCAGATTCACTTGGGGGTGACATCTCTTTTTGTATAGTGCTGCAAGAATTCTGGGTAATTGACATTTCAGAGTGATCTTCAGAAACATCCAGAGTGTTATTGTTACCTGGTTCATTTGCTTGGATGATGGGAGTAAGATGTTCTTTTGTCTGTGAACTCTACTGGCAGAATTCAGGCAAGACTGATGGTGTGTTTGGAGAAATGTGCCTGTGCTATCTTTAAAAAAATTGAAATGATGTTTGTTGTTGCCTTGGATCCAAATTTTTAGTCACCTCTCTCCCTACTTGCAAATGATAGCTTTCATTTTTATTAAGCAGCTGTCTTGTGTGTGTTTATATGTGTTCCATGAAGTCTGGAGGTAAGCAAGTATGTTTCAGAAATTGTTGGTTAAATTTTACATGTTTGTAAGAGCTAAGTAGATACTTGTAAAGTAGTTTAAATTTTTTAAAAACTGACTTTGCCTCTGTGGTATTTTTTTAAAAATAGTTATACTGTGACGGGGTGTGGTGGCTCACTCCTGTAATCCCAGCACTTTGGGAGGCTGAGGCACACGGATCACTTGAGGTCAGGAGTTTGAGACCAGCCTAGCCAACATGGTGAAACCCTGTCTCTACTAAAAATACAAAAACTAGCTGGGTGTGATGGCAGGCACCGGTAATCCTAGCTACTCGGAAGGCTGAGGCAGGAGAATTGCTTGAACTTGGGAGACGGAGGTTGCAGTGAGCTGACATCGAGCCACTGTACTCTAGCTTAGGCAATAAAGTGAGACTCTGTATCCAAAATAAGAAAAAAGTTGTACTGTATCTATATCATTAGAATATATAGCTCTTATGTGTTCTGTATTATAGCCTTCATTTAGTATGTGTTTTTGTTGTTGTTGTTGGTTTTTTGAGACAGGGACTTATTCTGTCACCCAGGCTGGAGTGCAGTGTTGTGATCTTGGCTCGCTGCACTCTGTTTCTCAGGCTCAGGTTATCCTTCTATCTCAGCCTCTGGAGTAGCTGGGACTGCAGGCATATGCCACGATGCTTGACCAGTTTTTGTATTTTTTGTAGAGACTGGGTTTCACCATGTTGCCCAGGGTGGTCTCGAACTTCTGGACTCAAGTGATCTGCCTGCCTCAGCCTCCCAAAGTGCTGGGGTTATAGGTGTGAGATACCAAGCCTGGTCTCCTTCGTGTAGTCTTTAACACTTACCTTTGTTTAAATAAATGAAACCAGATTATTTTTGTTTTTGTTTTTTTGAGATGGTGTTTCACTGTTGTTGCCCAGGCTGGATTGCAATGGCATGATCTTGGCTCACCGCAACCTCCGCCTTCTGGGTTCAAGCAGTTCTCCTGCCTCATTCTCCTGAGTAGCTGGGATTACAGACATGCGACATCACGCCTGGCTAATTCTGTATTTTTAGTAGAGACAGGGTTTCTCTATGTTGGTCAGGCTGGTCTCGAACTCCTGACATCAGGTGATCCACCTGCCTCAGCCTCCCAACATGCTAGGATTACAGGTGTGAGCCACTGCATCTGGCCCGAAACCAGATTATTTGACATTATATTTCTTTTAATTAACAGTTTCTTCATTAAAGAAAAAAAAATTGAGGTGAAATTCACATACCATAAAATTAATCTTTTTAAAGTAAACAGTTCACTGACATTTAATACTTTCACAGAGTTTTGCAATGGCCACCTCTATGTAATGGAAAAACATTTTTATCACCCCAGAATAAAACTTCATACCCAATAGGTGATTATTACCTGTTTTTTCTTATTTCTGGCTCCTGGTGATCAACAGCCTGTTTTCTGTTTCTGTGGGTGTATCATTTCATATAAATGGAATCATGTAGTATGTTTCTGGCTTCTTTTGTGTCTGACTTCTCAGTGTAATATTTTTGAGGTTCATCCACATTGTAGTCTGTATCAGTACTTAATTGTTTTTTTGTTTGGTCATCTATCAGTACTTAATTGCTTCTTTTTTTGGGGCAGATACTATTTTCTTGTATGATATACCACATTTTACTCATCCATTCATTTGCTGATGGACATTTGGGTTCTACTTTTTAGCTATTGTGAATAGTGCTATGGACATTTGTGAACAAATACTTGTTTTCAGGTCTTTAACATACATACCTAGGAGTAGAATTGCTGCCACATATGTTCTATGTTTAACTTTTTGAGGAATCTCCAGCGATTACTCCACCAGCACTGTACTGGGTTTCTGGTTCTCCACATCTTTATCAGCGTTGATTTTCAATTTTTTAGATTATTTTAGTAGATTACTAGTGGTTTTATGTTAATTTATTGTTTTGATTGTTGGAAGGGCATTCTCCTGCAGATTCCTAAGGGATAGCACATGTGAATAGTGTTCTTTAAGTTCTTGCATGTTGAATGACAGTTTGCCATGTTTATACTTTTTTTTTGGGATGTGGGCAAATCTCTTTTTAATTGCAAAATACTTCATTTATAGCACATTCAATAATGAACCAACAGGAGAGTTGCTGACTTTGGAGCATATGTATATATAAAAATCCCTTGCAGTTCAGGTAGTTAAGATAATAAGCACATACAAGGAAAGTAACCTTCATTTTTCTGAAAACTTTTACATTTTAAAAGGTCACTAGGTATACTTGGAAGTTCAAAGCAGGAGAAAGGAGGGAGGGAAAGGAGGAGGAAAACCCTTTTCCCAGTTTTCAGGCAAATGTATATCAAAAATATCCCAATTCTTCTTGATAAAGTCAGCTGGATGATCTCCTTGAACCGGGCTAGGGCAGAACGCTTAGTAAAAGCAGGCCCTGGGTCAGGATGTAAATCCAGGAGAGGAGCACCAGATCCCGTGCAGCGCCAAACACACCTGTCCCACCCTCTAACACAGACGAGGCACGTTGCCCCATGTCCCTGGACCCGGATGCATGAGAACAGTCATCAGATGGTTACTGTTCCCACAGCCTAGCACTTTCTAATGGTCTTGATTGAGGCCATGGAGAAAAATCCTTTACCACCAAGTGCAAATTGTCATTGAACTTAAGTCGTAAGGGATGCTGTGGGGCAAATTCTTGTAATACATATGTAAGGACTTTTATTTACCTAATTAGAACAATGATTACACAGTTGGCATTCCTGTTTTCATAAGGTTTTGTTCTCTATACTGGAATGGCTTAAGAAAAAGTTGTCTACTTTTGGTTTTATTTTACACTTTCAAAATAGAGTGAGTAGAGAGAAAAAGTGTGACTACCTGCCTAACTTTGGAGCCCAGCAGGTACAAAAGCAAACTTCTCTGACTCTGGGTCCATCAGATTTGGGGGAAGTTTTAGTGCCTAGGGAAGGTTAGTGAAGCCCATTACACCCCGAATCCTACAGAAAGAATTCTACAGCTCATCTATCACAGTGTTCTAGTAAAGCATATACTGAAAAGTACAGGCTTCAACCTAACATCTAAATTTTTAAAAGTAGCATTTCAGCAACAAACAAGCTCAGAGAGCTCATCGCAAAAGTGAAATAACAGAACCATTGCTCAGATGTCAAAAAAGTCAAGCCACTGCCCTCAGCTCCACTTAGGCAGACACGTAAGGTGGCGGCGCCTCCTTGGCAGCACCATTCACAGTGGCATCATCATACAGGGGTAGCAGTACTGTATTGTCATTGCTTGTAACGTAAACCAGGACATCGGAGGAGTTCCTGCCATTAACGTATTCGTAGCAGTTCCAAACACAGCTAATCAAGTAACCCTTAAAAGTCAAGATAATGCTAATAAACAGAAGAATAATAAGGACCAAACAGGTAGGATTCACTGACATGACATCATCTCTGTAGGGAAAATTAGGATGCAGTTGTATGTATTCCTGAATGGAGTTTGGATAAACAAGCACAGTGAATGCAACCAAGGTGTTCAGGGCAAAATCAAAGATCTGGTAACAGAAGAATGGGATAATCCAGGCTGCGTGTTGCTTGTATACTCCATAAGCAGCCATAGCACATATCAGAATCATGAGAAGAGAAATCGCAATGGCAATGCACATGTAGTTCCACTTGGCTGGGGAGGCCTCAGAATCATGGCAGAGGGTGAAAAGCATTCCTTCCATGGCGGTGACAAGAGAGAATCCCATGTTTATACTTAGTCACTTTAGCTGGATAGAACATTCTTAGCTCATGTTTTCTTTCCTTCAGTATCTTAAATGCAGTAACACTCAATTTTCTTTTGGTGTATAACATTGCTGTCAAAGTGTGACAGCATAGCTTTTAGATATTTGTCACTTATTCTTTTTGCTTAGATGCCCAAATGTTTTTGATTTTTTTTTTTCTTGGAAATCCACCTGGGTGTGGTGACACACATTTGAAATCCTAGCACTTTGGGTCTTCGAGGCGAGCGAATGACTTGAGCTCAGGGGTTAGAGACCAGCCTGTGGACCATGGCAAAACCTTGTCTCTACTAAAAATACAAAAAAAATAGCCTGGTGTGGTGGTATTCACTTGTAGTCCCATCTACTTGGGAGGTGGGGTTGGGAGGATCACCTGGACTCAGGAAGTCGAGGCTGCAGCAAACCATGATCACACCACATTGCACTTCAGGCAGGGTGATCAGAGTGTGACCCTGTCTCCAAAAAA
>NW_016107391.1:9179012-9182066 GCF_001604975.1 Cebus imitator | reverse complement strand
TTTTTTTTTTTTTTTTTTTTTTTTTTTTTTTTTTTTAGTTTGTCTATTTTCTATATTTGCCATTTGTGGTCCAATCCTTCATGGCATTGCTCTTGTGTACTGTTTAGTTTTCATTTCTGACATTGATTCTTTTTTTTTTCTTTTTGGAATTAAAAATAGCTACTTTTATTTTTGTGACGGAGTCTTGATCTGTCACCCAGGCTGGAGTGCAGTCACATGATCTTGGCTCACTGCAACCTCTGCCTCCGGGGTTCAAGCGATTCTCTTGCCTCAGCTTCTCGAGTAGCCCGGGTTACAGGCATGTGTCCCACGTCCAAATTACTTTTTGTATTTTGTAGTAGAGATGGGGTTTCACTGTGTTAGCCAGGATGGTCTCGATCTCCTGACCTCATGATCCGCCCGCCTCGGCCTCCCAAAGTGCTGGGATTACAGGCGTGAGCCACTGTGCCTGGCCTCACATTTATTCTTTTATTTTTGATTCTTTTCTAGGTTTTTCTAATTCTGATTTGTTCTTTCATTTTCTGTATCGTTTTTTTTGAGATATAATTCACATACCGTAAAATGTTACTGTTTTAAAGTGTGTAATTCCAAGGTGTGCAACTGTGACCACTATTTAATTCTAGAATGTTTTTATCAACCCAAAAAGAAACCTTGTACCTATTAGCATTTACTCTCCATTTCCCTTTATACGGTAGGCAATTACCAATATGTTTTCTCTCTCCATAGATTTGCTTGGTGGTGGTGGTGGTGTTGGTGGTGGTGTTGTTGTTGTTTTTGAGGCAGAATCTCAGTAGGTCATCCCAGTTGGAGTACAGTGGCATAATCTCAGCTTGCTACAACTTCTGCCTCCCAGGTTTAAATGATTCTAATGCCTGAACCTCCTGAGTAGCTGGAATTACAGGTGCATGCTACCATGGCCAGCTAATTTTTTTTATTTTTAGTAGAGATGGGGTTTTGCCATGTTTGGCCAGCCTGGTCTTGACCTCCTGACCTCAAGTGATCCACCGGCCTTGGCCTCCCAAAGTGCCGGGTTTATAGGTGTGAGCCCTTCTTTTGTTTTTTTTTTTGTGAAATAGTTTTAAAATGTGGCTTAGCTTTCTGAGATGTTTTCCCTCCCTCTTACCTTCTTTTGTGTTTACTGTGTTGTCTTGCTTCGTTTGGATTTTTTTGTCAGTAGTTTTTCTTCAGTGTACTACTTTTTTCTTTGAAGGTAACTTTAGGTTGGTCCCTGTTTGCTGTGGTCCCTGAAAATACCTTATTGAGCACCTTTTACCCTTGTTTCGTAGTATGCCAAGCCCTGCTGATTTCAGCTGCTGTTTTCAGTTTGGCCCTCTGACTTAGGTTATTCTGGAGTTTTCAGGTCAATTATATACCCTTTTGTTTACTTCTGTTTATTTTGCACAGAGCTGATACTAAGCAGGAATTGTAGTTGTGAGTGGTTTGTCTCTGGCTATATGTATTCTGAGGTTTTGTGGGCATATTTCGTTACCTAGTTTTGTTGTAGGATTGTTTAAGCCCAGGAGATGGAGGCTGCAATGTACCATGATCGTACAACTGTGCTCCAGCCTGGGCGACAGAGGGAAACCCTCTCAAAAACGAAACCAAAAAAATCTGCATAGAATTATCACATTATTCAGCAGTTGTATTTCTAGATACATATTCAAGAGAAATAGAAACACATGTCCACAGAAAAACTCATGTGAATGTTCATCATACTGCTCATAGTGGCCAAAAAGTGGAAACAGCCCAAATGTTCATCAGCTTAATGAAGAAGAGGGTAAATCCATACAATGGGATATTATTTGGCACTTGAAAAAAATGTTATGCAAATACATACCAAAACATGGGTGAACCTTGAAAAGTTCATGCTAATGAAAGAAGTCAGTCACAAAAGGCCACATTTTGTATGATTCCATTTATATGAAATGCCCAGAATCGGCAAATCTGTAGAGACAGAAAAGTAGGTTTAGTGATTGCCTAGGGCTTTGGGGGTTGAGGAAAGTAACAGTTAAGGGTGATGAAAATATTTTTTTTTAGACTGAAAATGTTTTAAAATTGTGGCAATGCTTGCACAACTCTGAACATATTAAGTCACTGAATTGTATACTTTAAAAATATTTTTGTACCAAACCTCATGCCCAAAAGTCAAGAATTATATACTTTATTTTTATCTTTTTCATTTTTAAAATTCTTTTTGAAGCAAGGCCTCACTTTATCATCCAGTTTGGAGTGCAGTGGTATGATCTTGGCTCACTGCAGCCTCAATCTCTCAGGTTCAGAAGATCCTCCCATCTCCATCCCCTAAGTAGCTGGGACTATAGGTGTGCAGTGACATGCTTGGCTAATTTTTGTATTTTTTGTAGAGACAGGATTTTGCGATATTGCCCAGGCTGGTCTCAAATTCCTGAGGTCCACCACCTTCCTCAGCTTCCCAAAGTCTTAGGATTACAAGCGTGAGCCACTTCACACTGGAATTATATACTTTAAATGGGTGAATTCTATGGCATGTAAATCATATTGCAATAGAACTTTTTAAAAAGAAACTATCAAAAAACTTCTGCCGGCCAGGCGCAGTGGCTCACTGTGCTTGGCCTACTATTCTTTTTATTGAGATGTAATTTAATAAAGTCAACCCCCTTTCCCTTTTTTTTTTTTTTGGGACAGTATCTCTGTTGCCCAGACTGGAGTGAAATGGCTTCATCATGGCTTACTGTAGCCTCAACCTCCTGGGCCCTGCCTCAGCTTCCTGGGTAGCTGAGACTACAGGCGTGACTCACTAAGTTACCACTGGCTAATTTTTAGTATTTTTTGTAGAGATGGAGTTTTGTTGTGTTGTCCAGTCTGGTCTTGAACTCCTGGGCTCAAGCCTCAGTCTCCTGATGTGTTGGGACTACAGGTGTGAGCCACTGCACCCATCCAGAAGTCACCCTTTCAACATGTATCATTCAATGATTTAAAACTTTTTTTTTTCCCATTTATTTATTTTATTGCATTTTAGGTTTTGGGGTACATGTGAAGAACATGCAAAATTGTTGCATAGGTACACACGTGGCA
>NW_016107391.1:9166489-9173604 GCF_001604975.1 Cebus imitator | reverse complement strand
GGGGCGCCGACAAAGCAGCCGCGCCGGGCAAAGCAGCGGCACTGGCTGAAACAGCCGCGCTAGCGACCGTGGAGCTCCTCAGCCTGGGAATTTCCTAGTCTATGGGCAATAAAAATGCGGCGTCCACTCACCGTCTGCGCTTTCACTGGGAGCAGCAATCCTGAGCTGTTCTTAAACGGCCATCTTGGATCTTCCTCCTAAAACTTTTTTTTTAAAGTATATTTGTAGAGCTTGGCAGCCATCATCACAACTAAATTTTAGAACATCTTCACTACTTCTTGAACACTAAATGAGCAATCAGGCTGTGAAGACAAGGAGGAGCGTTAAATGCATATTGCCAAGTGAAGCCAATTTGAAAAATCTGCATACTATAGGATTCCAACTTTATGACATTTTGGAAAAGGCAAAACTGCAGACAGCTGGGCATGATGGTGCACACCTGTAATCCCAGCACTTTGGGAGGCCGAGGCAGGTGGATTAGTTGAGGTCAGGAGTTCTAGACCAGCCTGACCAACATGATGAAACCCTATCTCTACTAAAAAAAATACAAAATTAGCCAGGTGTGGTGGTGCACACCTGTAATCCCAGCTACTTGGGAGGCTGAGGCAGGAGAATCACTTGAACCTGGAAAGTGGAGGTTGCAGTGAGCTGGGATTGTGCCATTGCACTCCAGCCTTGGCAACAAGAGGGAAACTCTGTCTTGTTAGGGGCAAGCAGCCCCAGAAAACTCCCTCTGGTACATGTCTCACAACAACGACGACAACAAAAACTATGCAGACAATATATAACAGTCAGTTACCCGGAGTTTGGAGCATGGAGGGATGAATAGTTGGAGCACAGGGGGAAGTTTTAGGGCAGTGAGACTATTCTATATGTTACTGAAGTGGTGAATACTTACACATTGTCAAAACTCAGAACACTAATAGAAACTATCATATCTATCAGCACTGACAAATGTACCATACTAATGTAACAAATTAATTGTAACAAATGTACCATACTCATGTAAGATGTTAATAGAGAAACTGGGCTGGGGGTGAGGAGGGGATATATGGGGATTCTTATTATCAAAAAAACTAAACCTTTCTCTGTAAACCTAAAATATCTGAAAATGTATATTAATATAAAGAAAGAGACATGGTTGTGCATGCCTGTAGACCCAGGTACTTAGGAGGCTAAGGTGGGAAAATCACCTGAGCCTGGGAGCTCACTGAGGTTGCAGTGAGAGTGAGCTGAGATTGTGCCATTGCATTCCAGTCTGGGCAATAGAGCGACACCGTGCCGAGAGAGAGAGAGAGAGAGAGAGAGAGAGAGAGAACACCCTGTACTCATTAGCTGTCCTCCCTATCTCTTCTGCCTCCATTTAGTCATTGGTAGCCATATTTCACATAAATATGTCTTCTTCTTTGGCTGGCTTCTTTAACCCAACATAATGTTTTCATGTGTTGTAATATGCATCAGTTTCTCTTATTATATTCATTTATTTTTATTGCTGCATACAGTTGATAGGCATCTGGGTTGTTTCTGATTTTTGGCTATTAGGAGCAAAGTGGCTGCTTGTGAACATTGATATACCAGTTTTGTGTGTAAACATGTATTTTCTGTTCTTTTGGCTATATACCTAGATTGGAATTGTTGAATCATATGCTAACTCTGTTTAGCATCTTGAAGAACTGCCAAACACTTTAAGTGGCTGCACCATTTTAATTTTCTGTTACCTAGGAATGTATGAGGGATCCAGTGTCTCCACATCTTGCCAGCACTTGTTGTTACCTGTTTTTTTATTGCAGCCATGCAGTCCACATAATAGTGGAATGTGGTTTAATGTGCTTTTTTTTTTTTTTTTTTTTTTTTAATAGAGGCAAATTTCTGGAGATGTGCAGCGATCTCTTAGCTAGAGTGGAGCCACCACTTCGTAGTGTTTTGGAACAAGCCAGTAAGTATTTTCGTACCTCAGACTCTTTGGAAATTGTTATTTATTTTCTTATTTTTGCAAACAGTGATACAAATTTTTGTTGTAGTAAGTAATTCAGTGGTGTTATATTAAGCTTCTTTTTATCTGCATCTTCCCCCTGCCCAAAGTAATCTTTTGAAATGTCTAGGGAAATCTAATAAAAGTTTCACCAATAAACTGAATTCAGACGGAAAGTTGTAAGCCTTACAGTTATTTCATGGTAATAAAAATTGTCTTTAGCTATGCTGGTACTGTAGTCTTGTAAGCCTTTCTGTCAGTGAATTCTTCCTTAGCTGGATGAGAGCTGCAGCAAAGGGAAGGTATGATAACCACATACTTATTTAACAAGATGTTTTTATTTTGTCTCAGGCTAAAAGGGCTGTTTGATTCAGGAATATATACTAATTTTCCTAAAAACTTTTGACAGTGCGTTTACCTGGACTTCACTGTTGTGTTGATTGCTGTTTCAGATTTTTGAGATACACTGTCAGCTTGGGACAGGCTTTCCTCTTTAATTAGTGATGATGGCAAATGGGCTTATTTCCACACTGGAAAAGCCCATTTCTTTAAATAGCCCTTCTCAAGAAATTATCAATGGTTGTTAGATACTGTAAAATGTGAGCAGAAAATCAGGTGGCATTAAGAAGTATTTTATGAGCAACAGCAGATCTTTGATACACACGTTCTTTCTTTCTGACCTCAAGAAACTTTACCTGTGTTTTATTTTATATTTTGTTTTAATTTTATTTTTTGAGATGGCGTCTTGCTCTGTCCAACCCAGGCTGGAGTACAGTGGCATGATCTCGGCTCACTGTAACCTCTGCCTCTTGGGTTCAAGTGATTCTCCTGTCCCAGCCTCCTGAGTAGCTGGGATTACAGGCATGTGCCACCATGTCTGGCTAATTTTTGTATTTTTAGTAGAGACAGGATTTTACCATGTTGGCCAGGCTAGTTTCTAACTCCTGACCTCAGATGATCCACCCACCCCAGCCTACCAAAGTACTGGGATTACAGGTGTGATCCCCTGTGCCTGGCCTCCACCTGTGTTTTAATTATTGTGGAGTATATTTATGCCCTGGATTAGAACACTGGAGTGGCTGGATATGATTCTCAGTACCCCCTTTTTTTTTTTCCTTTAACGCCAGGTCAGAATAACTCAGTGTTTTGAGGCCCTCTTATTTTCATAATGGCTAGCATACTTGAATGTTTGGTCTGTTAATGTTTTAATACTTCTTTGTGTGAGATTGTATGAGAGATTAAGGACCTGTACACTGCAGGACATTGAGTCTTCCTGGCCCTCACCTCCTAAATCCCACTGTTATGCTACACTTCCCCCATTGTTTTGAAAATCAAAGCGCCTACTTGTTTCCAGATGCCACATGCCTCTGTGAGTGTGGGCATGAGTGTATGTGCATTGTGGAGGCGGGTGAGGGAGTAGAGTTTTGTTACACATCTGAGTAATTTCATCATCATAAGATGTTATTGTTCTTTTATTTCATTAAAAAAACTCCGTTAATTCTTTAGAGTTAAAGAAAGAAGATATTTATGCAGTGGAGATAGTTGGTGGTGCTACACGAATCCCTGCAGTAAAAGAGAAGATCAGCAAATTTTTTGGTAAAGAACTTAGTACAACATTAAATGCTGATGAAGCTGTCACTCGAGGTTGTGCATTGCAGGTGAATTTTCTTTCTTTTATAGGTAACCATTTATAAATAATTATAACAAGATGGCAGTGGTTTATGTGTCTAATAACCTGTGGTTAGCTAAGCGTGATCTCAAGGTGTTGAGATTCCAAAACCTTTGTTTTAAAATATGTAGAGGTGATGTTCCTAAAAGTAATTTCCCTCTGTAGCACATAAGATGAATTAATTCACTAGAAACATAGGTAAGTCTGAGCCTGAAGTATGACTAGAGTTTGGGCTTTTGCCTACATCTATATGAAATAGTGTACATCAATTAAATAAGGGTTGGGGTTAATGGAAAAAGAAGGAATAGCTAGATTATTTAGGTAATTGACATGATAGAAGTTTGTAAAACTGTTCAGACACTGTTAATTAATGTAAATATTTTAAAAAGACCATTGATTTTCTGAAGTCATTTGTAGGTTTAGTGATACCAGTTTATAATGTCTGTATTTGTTAAATGGAATTTTTGAAAATTATTATTTTAGTGCGCCATCTTATCGCCTGCTTTCAAAGTCAGAGAATTTTCTATCACAGATGTAGTACCATATCCAATATCCCTGAGATGGAATTCTCCAGCTGAAGAAGGGTCAAGGTATCATGTTTATTACTCATTTATATACTTAAAGTTAATTCACTGTTAGGCTGAAACCATTGGTGCCTTTTATGTGCTGATTGATGTATATTCCTTTTTTACTGATTTTGTATATAAAGATTCTTGGGAACTCTTATAATCTGGAAATAATGCCAACTGAGAATTCTCGAGAGAGAAACTATCACTATACAGTAATTACAAACCTAGGATATATGGGTAAAGTATTAGGAATATCCTGAATTTGTGTGTTTGTCTTTTTCCTCCATTCAGTGACTGTGAAGTCTTTTCCAAAAATCATGCTGCTCCTTTCTCTAAAGTCCTTACATTTTATAGAAAGGAACCATTCACTCTTGAGGCCTATTACAGCTCTCCTCAAGATTTGCCCTATCCAGATCCTGCTATAGGTAAGTAAAGAATTGGAAATTAAAAAATAAAAAAGCAAAACAACAACAACAACAAAAACAAACCAGGCACAGTGGGTCACACCTGTAATCCCAACACTTTGGAAGGCTGATGTGGGAGGTTCACTTGAACCTAGGAGTTTGAGACCAGCCTAGGCAATACAGTGAGACCCTGTCTCCATTTAAAAAACCAAACAAAACAAACTTATCTACTCAGAGAGCTGGCATAGTAAAAAGAACAAGTTCAGTGATACAGTTTCAAAACATCCTAAGTTTTAGAACCATGTTATCTAGAGTTTTTATAGACTCTGGGAAACTCTTATCTGGAAATAATACTAGTTGAGAAGAGAGAGAAACTAGTCATACTATAAAGACCTACAATATGTGGGTAAAGTATTAGGAGTATCCTGAATGTCATTTAGAAGCTGTGGAAAGTTAACCTGTTCTGTTTTCCCCATCTGTAAAACTAGGAATAACTGATAACTCGTACTTGTCAGAGTCCTGGAAATCAAGAAAATGTATTATTTTTTGTTTTGTTTTCAGTAGAGGAGAATGTGACAAATCTGTTTTAGGAATTTATCTGAAAGTAGTGTATAAAGATAAATATCAATAAATGAAAGAATTGGGAGATATTTGAGTTCTTAATTGGCGCAAGATAATTAAGAGTTAGACTATATGTGAAAGAGGAAAGAGAAATCTGATTTTAATAAGATTTTAGGATGACCCATATTGCTTATTTAAAGCATCATGTTACTGACCCATCATTGAAAAGTAGACATAATCTAGCAGTGTAGGCATATATTCCTGCTTGAATTCATCCTCTTTGGTTATGTGTTCTTTTTTCTCTTGTATGTCCCTAGCTCAGTTTTCAGTTCAGAAAGTCACTCCTCAGTCTGATGGCTCCAGTTCAAAAGTGAAAGTTAAAGTTCGAGTCAATGTCCATGGCATTTTCAGTGTGTCCAGTGCATCCTTAGTGGAGGTACACAAGTCTGAAGAAAATGAGGAGCCAATGGAAACAGATCAGAATGCAAAGGAGGAAGAGGTAATGTAGACATTGTATACTCTTTGTGATGGTCCAGAGGTGGCTCGTCTAGAAATAATGGCAAGTAGACTTTTTGTCAAGGGAGGAGCTTTGGGACAGAGTGAGAGTGGATTTGTATGTTTCCTCTTCTCCCAATATAAGTGAACCAGCAACAGATTTTTATGCAGAATTTGTATAGAAATGGAACACAGTTGATTTCTCCTTTCATGACTTCTCAACTTATTCTTGATTCTGGTTATTGAAGAATGCTCTGCATCTCAGTTAATTATTTTCAAAAGTAGAATAGATTGTACACTCATTTTGTTGGAATTATGCACTGGGTCTTGTCTTTGTGCATCAGAATCAAAGCTTTATAAAACTACAAATTACCTGTGATCCCAGCATTTTGGGAGGCTGAGGTGGGAAGATTGCTTGAGCCCAGAAGTTTGAGGCCGGTCTGGGCAACAAAGTGAGACGTCCATCTCTACAAAAAGTAAAAAATTAGCTGGATGTGGTGGCATGTACCTGTGGTCCCACCTATATTGGGGGCTGAGGCAGGAGGATTGCTTAAGCCCAGGAGGTTGAGGCTGCAGTGAGTCCTGTTTGTGCCACTGCACTCTAGCCTGGGTGACACAGTGTGACTCTTGTCTCAAGGAAATAAAAAAAAAAAAAAAACAAATGCTTGGGTTTCATCCCCACAGATTTTATTGGAGTTGATCTGGTGAGGCCCAGGTAGCAGTAGTTTTAAAAGCTTCTCAGGTCATTCTAATATGTTGCAGGCATTGAGAACCACTGGTTTAGGCTCTCCACAAACCTCTTCTTTCTTCATTATTCTTAGGCTTTGTAATTTTAACATGTTCACCTCCCAGAGCACATGGAGTGGTCATGCTTTTGAGGATAAAGAGAGGCTGACTTAGGAACTGTTTGAAAAAGTGGGAACCTTTGTGAGAAAATACCTGTGAGGAACCTTGGAGAAGCTCATGCTCTCTTCAGGTTGTATTCTGATGATTAAGTGATGCCACATTGTGAACTATGAGTACTTAATGGTACACAAAGCAATTCCACAGTCATTTTTGTTTATGTAAGGGTAGGGAGGGCAAGTGTTACCCTCATTTTACAGATGTATTAACTGAGATCCATAGAGGAAAACTTCTGTATTCTAGGTAATGTGGCCTACCTGGAATTTAAGCATAGGCCTTCTGATTGCTTGTAATTCAGCAGGAATTTCGTACCATGTGACTTTGTCAGTGTGTAATGAAGGTTGCGTAGGCTTTCCTAATTGCAGGATTTAATTTTCTCTGTTTTTCAGAAGATGCAAGTGGACCAGGAGGAACCACATGTTGAAGAGCAACAGCAGCAGACACCAGCAGAAAATAAGGCAGAGTCTGAAGAAATGGAGGTATGGGGGGAGGGTGTGTGTATGTTTTTTTTTTTTTTTTTTTTTTTTTTTTTGAGACAGAGT
>NW_016107391.1:9114851-9166478 GCF_001604975.1 Cebus imitator | reverse complement strand
TTTGAGACAAGAGTCTTGCTCTGTTACCCAGGCTGGAGTGCAATGGCGTGATCTCGGCTCATTGCAACCTCTGCCTCCTGGGTTCAAGTGATTCTCCTACCTCTGCTGGATTACGGATGCCTGCCACCACGCCCAGCTAATTTTTTTGTATTTTTTAGTACAGGTGGGGTTTCACTATGTTGGTCAGTCTAGTCTCGAATTCCTGACCACAGGTGATCCACCTGCTTTGGCCTCCTAAAGTGCTGGGATTAGCCACCACACCCAGCTGAGTTGTGTTTTAGAGTATGCATTGCAGTCTTTTTAAAGTATGTAGTTTTGGCTGAAGGGCAGTGTCTTGAAGTTATACTAGAAGCGCTTAATTTATTTTAACTGTTTTTTTTTTTTTTTTTTTTTTTTTTAAATTTAATTTTTTTTTTTTTTTTTTTTTTTTTTTTTTTTTTTTTTTTTTTTTAAAGCAAGATTTTGTAGTGGTTTGTCATGTGCCATTTACAACATGGCCTTTAAACTCTCTTCTGGTTGATGCATGGGAAGAAAGCACCCAGGAATCCCAGTTTTACTAGGCTAGTGATTTATTTATGCTAGTTTTCGAATGGCTTATACTTAGTCATTCTACCCATAATTTATTCATTATTGATAAACAATAATGGAACTGAAATTTTTTTCAAAAATTTTCAGTGTCCTGATCCATGCCTTTTTGTTTTTATTTTTCTGAGATGGAATCTTGGTCTGTCACCAGGCTGGAGTGCAGTGGCGCTATCTCGGCTCATTGCAACCTCTGCCTCCCGGGTTCAAGCGATTCTCCTGCTTTAGCCCCCTAGTAGCTGGGACCACAGGCATGTGCCACCATACCTAGCTAATTTTTGTTTTTTTAGTGGAGATGGGGTTTCACCATGTTTGCCAGGATGGTCTCTATCTCTTGACCTGATGATCTGCCCGCCTCAGCCTCCCAAAGTGCTGGGATTACAGGCTTGAGCCACCGTGCCCCGCCTATTTTTTACTCATTTATTTTTTTTGAGACGGACTCTGACTGTTGCCCAAGCTGGAGTACAGTGGCATGATCTTGACTCACTGTAGCCCCTGCCTGCCTCCTGGTTCAAGTGATTCTCATGCCTCAGCCTCACAGGTAGCTGGGACTACAGGCGTATACCACCAGGCCTAGATAATATTTGTATTTTTAGTAGAGACAAAGTTTTATCATGTTGCCAAGGCTGGTCTTGAACTCCTAACCCCAAGTGAATCTACCTGCCTCGGCCTCCCAAAGTGCTGGGATTATAGGTGTAAGCCACCGAACCCATCCAAAATAACATCTTTTTAATAAAAAGGCATGAGGCCTGGCATGGTGGTTCACACCTGTAATCCCAGCAGTTTGGCAGGCCGAAGTGGGTGGATCACTTGGGGGTCAGGAGTTTGAGACCAGCCTGGCCAGTATGGTGAATGAAACCCATTATCTACTAAAAATAACAAAAATTATCCAGGTGGGGTGGTTTGCTGCTATAGTCCCAGCTACCCGGGAGGCTGAGACATGAGAGTCTCTTGAACCTGGGAGGCAGAGGTTATGTGAGCTGAGGTTGTGCTACTGTACTCCAGTCTGAGTAACAGAGCGAAACTCCATCTTAAAAAAAAGTTATTTCAAATATTGGAATAATGGATTTAAATATATTTCGTGAGTAATGTAAATAATGTATTTATTTCAAAATAAGTAGTAACATTTTTGAATTCTTTACAACCTAATTCTTTAATTTTGAATTGTGATGTTTAAATTTTTTTTAGCATTGAAAATACTTTTTTAGTTATAAAATTGCAGTGTATAATCTCACCATCTTAGGAGTTTCTAATTTAAAAAAGTTTCTAATTTAAAAAAAATTTCTTATTTAAAAGTGGTATTTAAAAAAGTTTGATAGAGGCTGGGTACAGTGGCTCATATCTGTAATTCCAGCACTTTGGGAGGCTGAGGTGGGCGGATCACGAGGTCAGGAGTTCAAGACCAGCCTAGCCAACATGGTGAAACCCAGTCTCTACTAAAAGTACAAAAATAAGCTGGGCATGGTGGTGTGCGTCTGTGATCCCAGCTACCTGGGAGGCTGAGGCAGGAGAATTGCTTGAACCAGGAGCTGGAAGCAGAGGTTGCAGTGAGCTGAGATCATACCACTGCACTCTAGCCTGGGCTACAGATAGCGAGACTCTGTCTCAAAAAAAAAAAAAAAAAAAAAAAAAAAAAAAGAAAAAGTTTGACAGAACCTTAAAGTGGCTTAAGTCTGTTATATTTTTATGTCAGTTAACAAAATAAAGTGCTTTCCTTTAGCTGTGCAAGTAATATTAAGAAAATGGACAGGAAATTGTGCTTACAGATTCTTTAGTTGGGTCAGTCCTTTTTCAAGATGGAAAACTCTTTATGTTGTTGGGTGGGATGGGGCCAACAGTGGCAGAGACAAGTACTTGTTCTCTTATGTGTTTGTGGAAGATGGATGAAGAGAAGGGAGAAGTGACAGCCCCTCTCCAATGCCCTTGAGCTG
Organism: Cebus imitator; assembly: GCF_001604975.1. Classification (NCBI taxonomy): domain Eukaryota; kingdom Metazoa; phylum Chordata; class Mammalia; order Primates; family Cebidae; genus Cebus; species Cebus imitator. Next base: position 9,163,965 of record NW_016107391.1, on the reverse strand, counting down.
TGGGAAGTTCTAGAGGTATTAGTTATCTAGGCTTCCTTGGGATGGCTCAAAAACTAAAGTGCCTTTTTCATACTATTGCTTCTAAGGCAAATGAAATAGAAATGATAGATAAATTTCAGGAGCTGACTTAAGTTAGATAGGAGGTGGGGAAATGACATTAAAGTATTACTTCATCATAGAACAAATTGAATTCCAGACGAATTCCAAAGTTGAAAGTTGAAAAGGAAAAAGGTTGAAGTGAATATTTTTCTAATCAGTGGATGAGGAAGGGCTTTCAAAGTATGAAAACAAATAAGTAATCTCAAAAGATGGATACATTTGACAGTAAAAACTTATATATAGACAAACAGTACAGTCAGAAAACACTGGAAGAGTCAATTGTTTAAGTGGAAAAATCACTGCAATCCTAAGAAAACAGTGGATAAAATATTACTAGGCAGTTTGAGGAAGTAGTTAAGTATGGTTTGTAAGTGTCTGAAAAAGGTTAAAAGAAACTCATACTGAAATAACAGTGAGATAACATTAAATGAATTCTCATTTGTGGATTGGTTGTAGTAGAATGAGGCTTCTCCTTGTGAGAATGTAAATAGTTGTAGACATTATGGAAATCACATTACCAATATGTTGCTGATCCATAAAAATTTCCTTTTCTTTTTTTGAGACGGAGTTTTGCTGTTGTTGCCCAGGTTGGAGTACAATGGTGTGATCTTGGCTCACTGCAGCATCCACTTCTGGGTTCAAGCAGTTCTCCTGTCTCAGCCTCCTGAGTAGCTGAGATTACAGGTGCCCACCACTAAACCCGGCTGATTTTTGGTGTTTTTAGTAGAGACAGGGTTTCACCATATTGGCCCGGCCGGTCTCAAAACTCCTGACCTCAGGTGATCCACCTGCCTCAGCCTCCCAAAGTGCTGAGATTATAGGCACCTGGCTGATCAGTAAAAATTTCATACCCTCCTCTCCACTAACTTCATTTGCATGTCTATATGTTTAAATAAAAGTAGGAGAACAATTTTTAATAGTGATTATATGTTGATAAGGGATTATGGGAGATTGTTAGTATTTTATAAAATTTACCATCTTAACCGTTTTGTTTTTTTTTTTTCCCTCCAAAAGAGACAGGGTTTCTCCATGTTGGTCAGGCTGGTCTCGAACTCCGAACCTCGGGCGATCCACCCGCCTCGGCCTCCCACATCTTAACCGTTTTTAAGTGTATAGACATTGTGGTGTAACTAATCCTCAGAACTTCATCTTGCAGAACTGAAACTACATACCCATTAAATAACTTTCCATTATTCCCTTCCCCAACCCCTGACAGCCACCATCTGCTTCCATTTTTATGAATTTGACTCTAGACACCTCATAACATTATTTACTTATTTTTTAATTTTCTTAGATGTTATGGTAGTCCAAAGTTACTTAGGTCATCATCAAAGAACAAAGTAAAAAAGTAAAAGCAGCTTTTCAAACATGACCCATTTTGAAGTTTAAGGTAGTCTGTATATATGTTTGTTTTTAATGATTTCTGTTGTTTTAGACCTCTCAAGCTGGATCAAAGGACAAAAAGATGGACCAACCACCCCAAGCCAAGAAGGCAAAAGTGAAGACTAGTACTGTGGACCTGCCAATTGAGAATCAGCTATTATGGCAGATAGACAGAGAGATGCTCAACTTGTACATTGAAAATGAGGTTGTTACTTAAAGTCTTTTGGAACAGTGAGCTAACAAATTAATGTTACCATGGCATTCAGACTCTGTGTCTAGTAACTTTATGCATTTTTGATTGTTTGGACTTGGGGAAAATAATTTAGACTTTTGTGTGGTATTGTAAGGGCAAGTTGAAGCAGTAGATCCCATGGTATGTCAGTTCTTTTACATTGGTACTAATATGTATTGCTAGAAGCTCTGTTAACGAAATTTTTGACATATAATGTCTTTAGTGTAGGGGAGGTGTTGTTAATTTTTGAATATGTGGGTATATTTGTTCACTAGAGATTGGGATATTTGAGGTGGTGGTCCTGGAAGTTGATCAGTAGGAGAAATCATATAGCATTAACGGTAGCAGTATTTTGCTTATTCCTTTTCCGTTGCCAGTCAGTAAGCAGATATAGTAACTTACTGAGTGAAGCATGATTTGGGATCTGTGAGCACATTTATTGAATTAATTTTTGTCCATGAGGTTTCTTACTAGGTTTCCACTGGATCTTAGAATAGTTCTGTCTTACAGAAACTTCAGCATTTATACTGCATGAGTGAATTTGATTTTTCTTCATATCTCATAATAATTCAGCAGAGGATATCAGTGACATTGAACCAATAGTTTTTTAAAGTTCTCTTGTCTTAAATTATTTAATTTTGCTTTTGAGTATCTATCTACACCTTGATATTTCTATTGTTTTTATAAATCTCACCTGCAAAACTCTTTGATATTCAAAGTTTGTTGAGATTAGTCTCCCCACTTGCCTTTGTTTTGTGACTTGCAGAACTAAAAAGATTTGGGGAAGAAAGAGTCTCTACTTTTATAATTATATGAGTATTTAAGAGGAAATGATCTCAGTTGTCCTGATGTCTAATTAATTTGTACATAATGTTTATTCTCAGGGTAAGATGATCATGCAAGATAAACTGGAGAAGGAGCGGAATGATGCTAAGAATGCTGTAGAGGAATATGTGTATGAAATGAGAGATAAACTTAGTGGTGAATATGAGAAGTTTGTGAGTGAAGATGTAAGTGTCTGCTGCAATACGCTTAACTACTGTGTGTCTTCTGGGAACATCTTTAAATGGGTTAGAAGGGAAATCTGCATCTATATGTGTATAGTAAAATTATTAAAAATGTTTTTTTTGGTAGGGGTCACAATTTTATACATTTCTCTATCAGTACAGTGTTTTGCACAGCTTAGTCTTTGTGTATCATGTTCACAAATCACTTTTGACACATTTGAGTGCTGTTACTTTCCTTGTATTTTTCTTTAAATTATGAAAGCTCACTTTTCCCTGTTAATTGTAACTCATAATTTTTGATTAAAAAAAAAATTTAAGTAGCTTTTGGGTACAAGTAGTTTTTGGTTAGATGGATGAATTATATAGTGGTGAATTCTGAGATTTTGGTGCACCTGTCCCCATGTCCTGTATGTCATACCCAACATCTTTTTTTTTTTTTTTTTTTGATGGAGTCTTGTTTTATCACCAGGCTGGAGTGCAGTGGCGAGATCTCAGCTCACTGCAACCTCCATCTCCCCGGTTCAAGTGATTCTCCTGCCTCAGCCTCCCGAGAAGCTGGGACTTCAGGCGCATACCACCATGCTCAGCTAATTTTTGTATTTTTAGTAGAGATGGGGTTTCATCATGTTGGCCAGGATGGTCTCAAATCTCCTGACCTCATGATCTGCCTGCCTTAGCCTCCCAAAGTGCTGGGATTACAGGCATGAGCCACCTCGCCTGGCCAAGATAGTTTTTTTTAATCCCACACCCCTCTTCTGTCCTCCTGTTTCTGAGTCTGGATCCAAAGTCTATTACATTACTGTGTATGCCCCTGCGTACCCATACCTTAGCTTCTGCTTATAAGACAGAACATACAGTATTTGGTTTTCTAGTTCCAAGTTACTTCACTTAGAATAGTGGCCTCCAGCTCCATGCAGTTGCTGCAAAAGACATTATTTTGTTCTTTTTTATGACTCAGTAGTGTTCCATCGTGTGTATATACCATGTTTTCTTTATCCACTCATTGGTTGATGGGTACTTAATTCACCTGTATTTATTTATTTTTTGGAGACGGAGTTTTGCTCTTGTTGCCCAGGCTGGAGTGCAGTAGCATGATCTCGGCTCACTGCAACCTCCGCCTCCATGATTCAAGTGATGTCCTGCCTCAGCTTCCTGAGTAGCTGGGACTATAGGCATGCTTCACCATACTCGGCTAATTTTTGTGTATTTAGATAGATGGGGTTTCACTGTGTTGGCCAGGCTAGTCTTGAACTCCTGATCTCAGGTGATCCACCCACCTCAACCTCCTCAAGTGCTGGGATTACACATGTGAGCTACCGTGACCAAGTGCACACTTTTTTTTTTTTTTTTTTTTTTGAGAGGGAGTTTTGCTCTTGTTGCCCAGGCTGGAGTGCAGTGGCACAATCTTAGCTCACTGCAGCCTCCACCTCCCAGGTTCAAGGGGTTCTCCTGCCTCAGCCTTCCAAGTAGCTGGGATTACAGGCATGTACCACCACGCCCGGCTAATTTTGTATTTTTAGTAGAGACAGTGTTTTTCCATGTTGGTTAGGCTGGTCTCGAATGAACTCTTGACATCAGGTGATCTGCCCACCTTGGCTTTCCAAAGTGCTGGGATTACAGGCTTGAGCCACCGTGCCTGGTCCGCACTTGCTTTTAAATGCTGTTTTTAATTCTGAAATTTTTGAACATAAAGTCCTCCACGGCAGGGAGAATAATATAATAAAACCCCCCCATACCTATCAAGTGGAACAACATTTTCCAGCCTTGTTTTCTGTATCTCCAATCTCCCTACTCCCCTTGTATTTTATCTTATTTTTTTTTTTAAATGGAGTCTTGTTCTGTCACCCAGGCTGGACTGCAGTGGCTCCATCTTGGGTCACTGCAGCCTCCACCTGCCAGGTTCAAGTGATTCTCCTGTCTCAGCCTTTCTAGTAGCTGAGGTTACAGGTGTCTGCCACCATGCCTGGCTAATTTTTTTTTTTGTATTTTTAGTGGAGATGGGGTTTCACCATGTTGGCCAGGCTGTTCTCCAACTCCTGACCTCAGGTGATCCACCTGCCTCGGCCTCCCAAAGTGCTGGGATTATAGGCATGAGCCACCATGCCTGGCTGCCCTCTGTATTTTAAAGCAAATCCCAGATACACATCATTGTATTCTGTGCCTGTGACTGCATTGGGGATGTAACTGATTTTTGATTGACCTAATTATAATATTTTCTTTTTCATTAGGATCGTAACAGTTTTACTTTAAAACTAGAAGATACTGAAAGTTGGTTGTATGAGGATGGAGAAGACCAGCCAAAGCAAGTTTATGTTGATAAGCTGGCTGAATTAAAAGTAAGTGACTCTTGAGAGCAGAGGTATCCAGAACCCTTGTTGAAGCTTTCTCTGAGGAGCTCAAAGTTGGGAGGAATTCTCAAGTACAGAAGACAGACTGAAAATAATGTTTGATAAACTGAACCTTTTATGACTTAGACTTATTATCATTCTCACTTTTAGAATCTTGTAATAACAATGATTTTTCCGAAAACTGAGTTTAGGTTTGTAATGCTTCACTGATTTGGGCATTTAGTGCATTCTTGGTGTTGAGATACAAAGCCTTGCAAGACTTAGTACCTGCCTTAAAGGCATGGGCAGTGCAGTTGGGGCAGAGCTGTTTCTGTTTATGAGTTTGTATTCTATTCTCAATAAAAGCAAAGAATCTGTTTTTTTTTTTTTTTTTTTTTTTTTTTTAGAAAAAATTTTTTTTTGTCACCCAGCTTGGAGTGCAGTGGCCTAGTCTTGGCTCACTGCAATCTCTGCTTTCCGAGTTCAAGCGATTCTCATGCTTCACCCTGCAGAGTAGCTGAGATTACAGGCACACGCCACCATGCCCAGCTAATTTTTGTATTTTTAGTAGAGACCGGGTTTCACCATGTTGGCCAGGTTCGCCTTGAACTCTTGACCTCAGGTGATCTGCATGCCTCGGCCTCCCAGAGTGCTGGGATTATAGGTGTGAACTACTCTGCCTGGCCAAAGCATCTGGATTTAAATATTCTGATCTTATTTATTTATGCCCCAAATCTGATCTTTTAACATTAGGATTAAAAACGTAAAGAATTATATAAAATTGAGGCCTTTTGTTTGGAAAAGGATGCAGACGTATAAGAATGAACTTTTCACATTTCCGTTTAATTTTAGCTCAGGATTACTTGGTTTCTTATAGAACTGGGCCATTTCAAGTCTCACTTGGTCACCCAGGCTGGAGTGCGGTGGTGTGATCACAACTCACAGCAGCCTTGACCTCCCAGGCTCAGGGGTTCCTTCTGCCTCAGTCTCCCAAGTAGCTGGGACTACAGTTGTGTGCCATCATGCCTGGCTGTTTTAATTTTTTGTAGGGAAAGGGGTCTCCCTGTGTTGTCCAGGCTGGTGTTGGAACTCCTGTACTCAAGAAGTTCTACCTTGGTCTCCCAAAATGCTGGGATTACAGGTGTGTGCCACCGCACCTGACCAAACATTTCTTTTTTCTTTTTTTTTTTGTTTTTTGAGACGGAGTTTTGTTCTTGTTGCCTGGGCTGGAGTGCAATGGCGATATCTTGGCTCACTACAACCTTCGCCTTCTGGGTTCACGCAAATCTCCTGCCTGAGCCTCCCGAGTAGCTGGGATTACAGGCGCCTGCCACCACACTTGGCTAGTTTTTTGTATTTTTAGTAGAGACAAGTTTTTCCATGTTGGTCAGGCTGGTCTTGAACTCCCAACCTCAAGTAATCATCTGCCTCAGCCTCCTAAAGCCCTGGGATTACAGGTGTGAGCCATCGCACCTGGCCCAAACATTTCTTAATATCACTGTTGTATTAACTTTTCAAGTTCCAGTTATTTTATAAATGATTTTTTTCTGTTCAAATCAGTATCCATGTAAGGGTCATAGATTTTATTGATGTCTCTTATTCCTGTGTCCCCCTCACCTTTTCCTTATTCATTTGATAAGGAAATTGGATTATTGGTTCTGTAGGATTTTACCATACTAGGATTTTGCTGATTTTCACCTCCATGGTAGTGTTTAACAAAAAGTTGATCGTTACATCTAGAGGTTCCATCAGATTCAGGTGTTTTTTTGTTTGTTTTTTGTTTTTGTTTTTTTTAAAGATTTTAAATCAAAAGCATTTTTTATTTTTGGCAAGTATACTTTATATTTAGTGCTGTGTACCTTTTAGGTGGCACCTAATTTTTGGTGGTCTCCCTGCTGTGTTTTGAGAATGAGGGCTCAGGTGACAAATTGAAGTGACTCCACATGGAACCGTGTTGAGATATAGTCTCATACCCCTTCTCAAGTAGCTTCTTGTTTCCAGTGGGCTGGAGGAGTATATCTGACTTCTTATTATATATAGCACATGTAGATTAAGTATGCTTTATAACCAATCTTAGTAGAAACAGTACAGCTCTGGATAGTTGAACTGCCATATGAAGAATTTGTGTGTTCGTCTGTTAAGAATCTAGGTCAACCTATTAAGACGCGATTCCAAGAATCTGAAGAACGACCAAAATTATTTGAAGAACTAGGGAAACAGATCCAGCAGTATATGAAGATAATCAGCGCTTTCAAAAACAAGGTAACTTATTTTCTTTTTCCTACTCTTACTTTAGTAAAATTAACTTTTTTTCCTGAGACAGAGTCTCGCTCTGTTGCACAGGCTGGAGTGTAGTGATGCAATCTCGGCTCACTGCAAACTTCTACATCCCGGGTTCAATCGATTGTCCTGCCACAGTCTTCTGAGTAGCTGGGATTACAGGCGTGTGCCACCACTCCCAGCTTATTTTCGTATTTTTAGTAGAAATGGGGTTTCTCCAGGTTGGCCAGGCTGGTCTCGAACCCAAGTGATCTGCTAGCCTCGGGCTCCTAAAGTGCTGGCTGGTATTATAGGCATGAGCCACTGCACCCGGCTATAAAGTTAACTTTTGAGGCTTTACATAGCATTTTTTTTCTCTTGTTTTCATTAACTTGTTTAGTAGTACTTTTTATTTTGCATGTTAAGTAGTACTTTTTATTTTGCATGTTAATATAATGTGTAATGTTTTATAGCATCTTAATAACCATTGGATTTGCTGCATCTCTTTAATAGGTGGAATCTGTAATTGAGCAGTGTTTTTTAGTTTCCTTTTCGTTAATGTCTGACTTAACATACTCTATACTGGTCTTTCTAAAAACACCTGAGGCCAGTAATTTGTCTTGTTATGGAGATATAGGACTGTCTATCTCAATGGTAAACTGTTTTTGAGCACTGTGTGATACTCCATAAATATCTTACTGAATCCACACAGTACTCTGATAAAGTAGGTGGTGGTATCAGCATTTATAGATAAATTCCAACTTATTTAAGCCTCACTTCCCTTAAACTACATTCAGGGTCACTAAATTGGGAGACCTGTCATTTAGCCAGAAGTCTGACTCTAAAGTTCAGACTTTGGAGTATAAAGTTCCTCCATTTACCCCAGGTTCTTGACGTATTTTCATTGCAAGAAACTTTGAGTGATAAATGAGCTTTTGTTGTTGTTGTTGTTGTTNTTTTTTGGGACAAGCTCTCATTTTGTTACCCAGGCTGGTGTGCAGTGGCGAAATCTCGGCTCACTGCACTCTCAATCTCTCTGGCTCAAGCAGTTCCCCTGCCTCCGCCTTCCCAAGTAGCTGGGACTACAGGCATGCACCACTATACTCAACGAGGGTTGTCTTTTTTTTTTTTTTTAAGATGGGGGTTTTACCATGTTACCCAAGCTGATCTTGAACTGCTGAGCTAAGTGATCCACCCACCTTGACCTCCCAAAGTGCTAGGATTACAGGAATTAGCCATCTGGCCCCACCTTTTTTTTTCCCTCCTCCTCCTTTTGTTGTGAGACAGGGTCTCAGTCTGTTGCCTACCCTGGAGTGTGGTGGTATGATTATAGCTCACTGCATCCTTAACCTCCTGGGCTCAAGTGATCCTCCTGCTTGTCAGCCTCCTGAGTAGCTGGGACTACAGGCGCATGGCTCCCACGCCTGTCTAATTTTTAGACTTTTTGTAGAGATGGGCTCATCATGTTGCCCAGGTCTTACAAAGTCGTGGGCTTAAGTGATCCTCCTGCCTCAGCCTCCCAAAATGCTAATACAAGTGTGAGCCACCACACCCAGCCTGAAAGAGCTTCTTTTAAAAATAGTATTCATTATAGTTTTGGTTCTGAACTAGCATGCTGAATCCTCAACTCTCATATCTAATGTAATTTTTTTGCATTGTGAAATTATGTACATAAGATTTTGTATAAATCAGGTGCTGCTATTTATCTTGTTGAAGCCTTTTAATTGACACCTTATGAGTTTTCTCGGCCTTTAAAATGTAAATCTGATCTGAGCGTATTAAAACACTGGGATTAGGTTTCTTTTGAATATTTAATTTCTATTCAGATTGTGAGGCTAAATATGCTTTATTGTTTGAAAGGTTATAAGTTTTTGAAAAATGGCAGAAACTAGACAATATTTGGGGAGGGAGGGCATAATCCTTTTAACACTTGTCTGTCTGTCTCCTGGTTGCAGGAGGACCAGTATGATCATTTGGATGCTGCTGACATGGTGAAGGTAGAAAAAAGCACAAATGAGGCAATGGAGTGGATGAATAACAAGCTAAATCTGCAGAACAAGCAGAGTTTGACCATGGATCCAGTTGTCAAGTCAAAAGAGATTGAAGCTAAAATTAGGGTAATTTAAGACTTTATTTAATAGTCTGTTCTTGACAGCATTATTATTAATAGTCCTCAAGTTACATTTAGGAGCGAACTTTATTACAGTGTCTTAGCTTCTAGGTTGAGGGTTGGGTGGAGGGAGAGGATGGATTTGGGTTTAGCCTGTCTTGTAAAATTTGTTAATTTTTAAAGAAACCACAGTTTTCTCTCTTACCCATTCCAGGAGCTGACAAGTACTTGTAGCCCTATAATCTCAAAGCCCAAACCCAAAGTGGAACCTCCAAAAGAGGAACAAAAAAATGCAGAGCAGAATGGACCAGTGGATGGACAAGGAGACAACCCGGGCCCCCAGGCTGCTGAGCAGGGTACAGACACAGCTGTGCCTTCGGATTCAGACAAGAAGCTTCCTGAAATGGACATTGATTGATTCCAACACATGTTTCTATTAAAACAGACTATTATAAAGCTTTAAGTTGTCAACTTTGTTCTAAGTATCAACTAGAGCAAGTGAATACTGAAGATTTCTTAGTCAGTTTTTAGGGGATTTTGGGGAAGGGGAAATAGGTAATGTATGGAGCATTTTGACTTCTAAATAGTTAGATACAGAAATTAAGTGCATTGTATCTTTTTCATAATGGTACTATTTAGAAGCCCAGTTAGTCTTACTGAGCTTATGCTTCACTCCTTTATGTTTAACCATGTGTCTACAAGAATAAGTTTGTTTTGGAAAGTTGAGCAAAAGCTACAGCTCTAGCTATCCAGCAGACTTTTCATTATGACTTACATGGCAGGAGCTCTAATTATGCTTTAAAAATCTGTTGTGGAGATTGCTCCAAAGTCTCCCTGCCTGGTGTGGGGATGGGGTCTCCCTCTTTGTGAGGGTTGGAGCATGGCATGGCATGGATTAACAGCAGAAGAACAAGGGTGTGCTCTGAGCTTCTTATTTCACCTCCACCCTCACCTGTGTTCTCTTCCCCCTCTCCCGATAAAAGGGCTCCCATTGTAAATGCCATGTACTGCTCTCTGGAAAATAGACCCTCTTGCTTAGAGCAATAAAACCCTCTTAGCTGAGGGTTTTAAACCTGGAGCCTCTTCCTGAAAGTGTATTCACGAATACCCCAAGCGTCAAGGTCTAAATAATTTTATCTTCAAAAGATTAGAATTGGGTAGATGTACTGTTGGATATGATAGCCATGGTAAATTTAACTGAGGAATTACATCCTTGTTAATTTTGGTGTAAAGATTTGGATCCTGGCCTGTTTATTCAGGTGTGAGATGTTCTGTATAAATTTTTGAGGTATAGCTTGAACTGCTAGGACAAGAGTTAAAAGTTCTTTTTAGCTCATTCACAAATCACTTGTGTGTTAAGTATTACTGTCTGTCATGAACCTGCCAATTTGTACATGGTAAGCAGCTGACAGATGATACAAAAAAACGAAGATACACTGGATTGTACTGGACGAGTCTGAAATTAGTGTTCAAGAAGTGTGGTGCCTGATGTTATAACAACACTTTATTCTTAACTGTGTGGCCAGTGTCGGGTATACCAAAGCATTCCTCTGACTGCTTTTTGGGGCAGTGTTGATAGGAGTGAGGCATTTTGAAAAATCCAAGGAAAGCCTGTGTTCCAGGCCAGAGCTGGTACCTGCTTTAAGAAACTGTTACAAGGCTTGTTGGTAATGTTTTGGATCTTTGTAAAAATTGATATTCTGTATAACAGAGTGCCTCTGTTACTTTTGGCCTATGTTGTTAGAAATAAGATGATATCTTGTATAGTTAGAATTAAGCTTCTGTCCATCACGAGATACATTGAAAAGTTTTAGAGTGTTACAGGCTCTAAAGTGCTATGGAGAACAATTGCTTAGGAGGAGGAAGGGAAAAGCATGCTTATGTTGGTGTGTAAGCATGCACGGAGGCCTTGTGGCACCACAACAAGGCCCTGTTCTTAGCGCATCCTCTGTTCTCTACACGTCATGCTTCGAGAGTTCAAGCTGGCCTGCTGTGAAGCCAATGGCTATTTTAAAGTGCTGGCTGCAGGATTAAGCCAACCCTTGTACAACTGGCCCAATCCTAATGGCCATTTCTTCTTAAAAAAAAAAAAATTTTTTTTTTGGTATGTGCATGTGTGTGTGTGTGTGGAAGGGTGTGGGTGTTGGGATGGGGGTGAATTTGAAGTTAAAACTAGAAACAAGATGATGTGGTCTGCTAGCTCTCTGCTTAGACAGGCTATAAGACCAATTGGATTTACATAGAGGCCAGGCCAGAGAGTGGTAATTTATGGCTTGTGTACAGACAAGCATTTATCCAGGTTGCGTTATCCAAACTGATTTGTTAAAGCTCCAGGTCACGTTCTTACACTAAGAAAATCATTCAGTAAATGAGACAAGTTTAGGAAAAACTAATAAAAGAAACCTGTCTTACACTTGAATGGTTTCCTTAATTCCATAATGAAGGCTGCTGCTGCGTGTGTGTGTTGTGTGTGTGTGTGTGTGTGTGTGTGTGTGTGTGTGTGTGTGTGTTGCGGGATGTTTTTTCAGTAAAAACTTTAGGAGTAGGAACCCTAAATTTCACTTAACGTCTGTTGAAGACCTCCATTGAAGTTGCCTAATTTTTCTGTACTTATTCTGCAGTCGAGTATTGGCCCAGTCCCTTTGATGTGTAGGAATCCTTGTCTTGCTCCTGTGACTGGGCCTTACTTTGAGGGTTTTGTTAGCAGAAGGTGGGGGTTATGGCATAAAGGTAAGTGCTAGGACTGATACCTTCCCAAAGTACAGCATGGCCCAGAGTGTGCTGTAACAGTGCCGCCACGGAATATGTGGTGTGGCTGCGTGGAATGTGTGCTGGTGTGTATGTGCGGTGGCAATGGGTGTTGAAAGGGCATGAAGCCAGTGAAAAAGACCTTAATTGGACAAGGCATGGGTATAGATGAGGAGGGGCCAGAGGTTTTGTTACCTGGGTCATGCCACTTACACAGTCCTAGTCCTCTGACTGTACAAGGAGCAGCTTCCCTTCCAGGGCCTACCAACAGGGCCTATTGTAGCCACGTGTCTAAGAAACGTGTCTCTAATAGGTTTGACTTCCTCTTGAGCATCTAAGTGGTTTCTGTACGGGGTATGGGAATTGTTAGATGTGGTAGAAAGCGCTGAGATAGCTGGGTACAGTGATACGCACCTGTGATCCCAGCTACTTGCGGGGGCTGAGCTGGGAGGATCCCTTGAGCCCAGGGGGTCAAAGCTGCAGTGAGCTGAGATTGCAGCACTGCAACTCCAGCCTGGGTGATAAAGTGATACCCTGTCTCCATTAAAAAATGGGGGGCTGAGAGATCAGGGTTCTATTGTAGGGTAGTGGGAGCCGTTTTGGGGGGTATAGGGGGGTTGGGGGATGTTAGAGGTAGTGGGACTTTAGTCCATCTTTGAGGGAGCAGCCAAATGAAGGGGAAAATGGCCGGTTTTGGTACATGCAGGAAGAGGGAAGAAGTAAGTGTGGTTCCAGCTCAATACCATGCTTTAGAAGTTGGGATAGTAGTTGATCTTACTGGAGTAGTGACAGGATGATGTGAGGCAGGCTTCAGGGGCTTGGTGATGGTTGTTTTTTGATCTGACTCGGTAGTGCATTCATCTGTAAACTTGATCTATTTCAGTAATTTTAAGTGTCTTTAATAGGTGTGTGTTACATTTTTACACAAAGAATGTAGGTTATAGAACTATATAGTCTCATGTTTGGAAAGAACATGAAATGGATTTGCAATAGAAAACCAGAAGGATTTTCCCAGATGAAGTGTTTTTAGGGTGGGATTGTGAGTGAGTGTTTGCATATTTTTGCTTTTTTAAAAAATTTTTCTTTTTTGAGACAGTTTTGCTCTTGTTGCCCAAGCTAGAGTGTAGTGGTACAATCTCGGCTCACCACAACCTCTGCCTCCCAGGCTCAAGTGGTTCTGCTTCAGTCTCCTGAGTAGCTGGGATTACAGGCATGGGCCACCACACCTGACTAGTTTTTTTTATTTTTTATTTTAGTAGAGATGGAGTTTCTCCATGTTGGTCAGGCTGGTCTCGAACTCCCAACCTCAGGTGATCCGCCCGCCTCAGCCTCCCAAAGTGCTGGGATTACAGGTATGAGCCACCATGCCCGGCTGCTTGTGTTTTCAAATATTTCTACGGTAAGCATTTAGGGCCACGCATGGTGGCTCATGCCTGTAATTGCAGCCGAGGTGGGAGATCTCTTGAGCCCAGGAGTTCGAGACCAGCCTGGGCAGCATGGGGAGACATCCCCTACCCTCTCCTGTCACTTTAATAAAAGCATTTAGGAATTTTATAATGTTAAGAAAATTAGAAGTATGTTTTGAAGAATTGGCTCCAAGATTTCAAACCTAGAATACAAGATACAATTGTACATGTGGAACTTACAGTCTTTCTTTAGAGTCATCCAAGATGTGGGCATTCAGATAAGATTGAGAAGTTTTCCTGGGTAGGGTGAGACATTGAAGCTCCAGATGGGTGTGGAGGGAATCTTTTGGGGCTGGAGGTGCGTTCCTGGTTCACGGAATGAAGGCTTGTGTTTAGGTATGTTAGGAAGATGAAGTGGAAGCCTTGAAAGAAACAAGGAACTGCCAGAGGGGAATTATGGTGCATAAGGAATGTTGGGAGGAAGGAGGTTAATGTGAGATACGGCAGTGGCCAGCAGGGTTAGATACTTCAGGAGGGCGGGGGCTGGGTGGGTTCAAGGGGCTTGAGATGAGGCCCTAGGTGCTGAGTACTTGGTCATGAAGCTTGGCCTCTCTGAAAGGAGGCATCAGTCTGCAAGAAAGGACATTGGGCAGTGTCCTGTGCCCACAGTCCTGTGTGTAAATGGAGATGGTTCCCACTACTCAGCTGAGACCATTGGGACTCTTGGAATTGCTAGTATCTTCCTTGGATGTACTTGGCTTTGGCTGGGGCACCCCTGGGCCATGACCCTCTAACCTGGAATGTCACTGTCCTTGTGAAATGGATGCTGCTGTTTTGAGCAGATACTGCAAGAAGTGTACAAACTAAGGAGGTGACTTCTTGAGCTTCCTTCAGTCTAGGAGGCAAATAGGGAAGACAGCCAAGTTGAGGTAGAAGCAACACAGGATCAGGGAGGGAAAGACCTCAGAGACTGTGGAAAAAAAATAACACATTGCTTTCCAGATTTGCTCGATATCTATGGACAAGTGCCAGGCTAATCCTGACCTTACTCTTCCAGTTTTAGTACACGTCATTAGGACAGGAAGAATAGAGGGACTCTTTACTCCTGCTTCCTCAGTGGAATTTGTCAGCTTCAAACACAATGCAGAAAAGAATACAGAAAACTGTTTTCATCAGGCCTGTTCACTAGCATGTCTGGGTTTACATCCTTCAAGGGCCAGGTGGACTATTAGATTTGGAGTCCTGGATCAGTGGAGGGAGAGAAAGCACTTCAAGTACTTTTCTTAACACAAGTAAGCAGACCCTTACCACCATATATTGGAGGTCTTACATTTTTTTCCTACATAAACTTTAAAATATATTTTAAAATATCTATTATTTAAATTAGACTCAGCTAATGCTTGCAGTAGAGAAAGCTGGAAACAGATGGTCTTGGAAGACAACTCAGAGGCCCAGCTTCCAGGAAGTAAATTCCAGCAAAGAGTTTCTAAGGATGAGCTGGGTCAGTATATATTCCAGGAAAGGATGGTCTCAATTATAGGATTTTTTTTTTTTTTTTTTTTTTTTAAAAAAAAAAAAAAAAAAAAAAAAAAAGAATGAAGGAGAGGAAGAAAGAGGAAGAGGGAGAGAGAACCAAAGTGTTGCTTTATTGCCCAGGCTAGAATGCAGTCTAAAAATGGGTATTGAAAACCTCTTTTATACCAATAATT
Organism: Cebus imitator; assembly: GCF_001604975.1. Lineage (NCBI taxonomy): Eukaryota > Metazoa > Chordata > Mammalia > Primates > Cebidae > Cebus > Cebus imitator. Next base: position 9,148,685 of record NW_016107391.1, on the reverse strand, counting down.
GTGCTTAATAATGGAGACAGGAAAAAATGAGGGAAGAAAAAAACAAGCAGCCAACCAATATTTCATTTAAACCTGTAAGTAGGTGTGATGTGGTACTGATAAAAGTGTATATTCTGTGTATTTAAAGTGGAGAGTTCTATAAATGTTTATTAAGTTTACTTGTTCCGGATCTGAGTTCAAGTCCTGGATATCCTTGTTAATTTTCTGTCTCGTTGATCTGTCTAATATTGATGTTGAAGTCTCCCACTATTATTGTGTGGGAGTCTTAAGTCTCTTTATAAGTCTTATGTATCTGGATGTTCCTGTATTGGGTGCGTATATATTTAGGATCGTTAGCTCTTCTTGTTGCATTGATGCTTTTACCGTTATGTAATCTCCTTCTTTGCCTCTTTTGATCTTTGTTGCTTTGAAGTCTATTTTATCAGAGGTGAGAATTGCAACTCCTGCTTTTTATTTATTTATTTTTGCTCTCCATTTGGTGGTAAATCTTTCTTCATCCCTTTGTTTTGAGTCTTTTTGTATCCTTGCATGTGAGATGGGTCTGGATGCAGCATACTGATGGGTTTTGGCTGTGTCTTTTGATTGGGGGATTTAGTCGATTTAAATTTAGGATTAATAATAATATATATTAGTTTAATACTGCCATTTGATGTTAGCTGGCTGTTTTGCCCATTAGTTGATGTAAATTCTTCATTATGTTGATGCTCTTTACTTTTTGGTATATTTTTGGAAAGGCTGATACTGGTTGTTCCTTTCTATGTGTAGTGGTTCTTTCAGAAGCTCTTGTAAAGCAGGCCCGGTGGGGATGAAATCTGAGTACTTGCTTGTTCACAAAAATTTTACTTTTCCTTCGCTTATGAAGCTTAGTTTGGCTGGATGTAAAATTCTGGGTTGAAAGTTCTTTTCTTTAAGGATGTTGAATATTGGCCCCCACTCTCTTCTAGCTTGTAGGGCTTCTGCTGTGAGTCTGATAGCCTTCCCTTTGTGGGTAACCTGACCTTTTTCTCTGGCTGCCCTCAGTATTTTCTCCTTCATTTCAACCCTGGTGAATCTGACGATTATGTGCCTTGAGGTTGGTCTTCTTGAGGAGTATCTTTGTGGTGTTCTCTGTATTACCTGGAGTTGAATATTGTACTGCCTTGCTAGGTTGGGAAAGTTTTCCTGAATAATATCCTGAAGCGTATTTTCCAGCTTGGATTGATTCTCTTCGTCACATTAGGTACACCTATCAAACGTAGATTAGGTCTTTTCACATAGTCCCATATTTCATGGAGACTTTGCTCGTTCCTTTTTATCCTTTTTTCTCTAGTCTTCTTGTTTTATTTCATTAAATTGGTCTTCGACCTCTGATATCCTTTCTTCTGCTTGATCATTTTGGCTGTTAAAACTTGTGCATACTTTGCAAAGTTCTCGTGTTGTGTTTTTCAGCTCCATTAATTCACTTATATTCCTCTTTAAATTGTCTACTCTCATTAGCATTTTGTCAAACCTTTTTTCAAAGTTCTTAGTTTCTTTGCATTGGGTTAGAACATGTTCTTTTAACTCACAGGAGTTTCTTATCATCCACCTTTTGAAGGCTGATTCTGTTAATGGAACACACTCGTTCTCCATCAGGCCTTGTTCCGTTGCTGATGAGGAACTGTGATCCTCTGTAGAGGGAGAGGCGTTCTGATTTGGGGTATTCTCAGCTTTTTTAGGCTGGTTTCTTCCCTTCGTTATAAATTTACCCATCTGTCATCTTTGTAATTACCAACTTTCGAATTGGGTTCCTGAGTGGAGGTCCAACTTGTTGATTCTCAGTGCCGGAATCTGAGCAACCCACTGCACCGGCCAAAACAGCAGCGTTATGATTGATGGTGCTTTTCTGACTCTGCACCAAGAACCGCTGCACCAAGAACCGCTGCGCCAAGGCGCTGGCAAAACTGCCACACCAGCCACAAGAGTCACGCTGGCGACCCGAGTGGCTCCTCTGCTGGGAATCTCCTGGTCTGTGAGCAACAAAAATTCTTCTGAAAGTGTGGCGTCCTCTCGTTCTCTGCGCTTTCACTGGGAGCTACAATCCCGAGCTGCTAGTGATCAGCCATCTTGGATCTCTCTCCCAATTATAGGATATCTTTCAGTAGTAACAGGGGGGAGGTTTGTAGGACCCATGTGAGGTTGGAGGTTGCCATGAGGAGCCAGTGAGCTGTGTGGGTTAGGAAAGTTGAGAGGGCCCCTCAACTTTGAGAGGGTTAGGAAAGTTGAGAGGTTAGTAAAGGAGGTAAAGCCTCACCCATGGTAAAGGAGGCTCCAGCATGGGTGAAGGTCTGTCCTCTGTGACTGGTCCTGTCCTTGTCTTCTGCATCCCACAACTGAAGGAGGGACCCTGCCTGGGTTACAGCTGCCTCTCTGTAGTCCGGCATGAAGTGCGCAATGGAGAAAGTGCTCAGTGAACACTTGTAGGCAGAAATGCAGTATTTTCTTGTTTTCTATTGTTTTCAATGAGGGGTAAAATGGTAGGACTCTTCTTGAAGTCATCCAACGTTCCATTTTTGGGGATGAGGAAAGAGTAAGTCTCACAGAATGGGTGGATGGCAGAATCACGAATTCTGATGCCAGCTGTTTTGAAGAGCGTTACTTTTCTGGAAAGTTGTATGGCTAGACTATGGGGTTTTGCCTTCCAAAAATTCGCCCTGAGTATAACATTAGTTGGAGTAACACTCCTCAAGAATCTGAGGTTCTCCTTGGGCCAATTCTGATCTGGTCTTGTGTGAAAATGCAGTGCTTGTGTTGCCACATGGGGGCGCCATCGCTCTTCCTTTACCGTGGTGGCTGGCTCCACGCGGGTAGATCAGACTTCACTCCTTGAGAGGATTTCCAGAAGTTTGGAGAACACAGCCAGCCACCTCCTCTCCTTCTGGGTAGCTAAAAGCAAAATAAATATGGTTTAACAGAGGCCTCAAGCTAGCAAGCTGGGGCTCAAGCAAAAAAGTCAGCCTTTTGCTACTAACCTCTTAGGTCCTTACCACCCAAACTATGGCATCACTGTTACAAAAGAAGAATCTTGCACTGATCTCAGACCTCGGGCAGATCCCAGCCCAGTGCTTCTCAGCATACCTGGAGGTCTTGCTAAAATGCAGATTCTGATTCAGCAGGTCAGAGTGGGGCTGAAGAGTCTATTTCTAACAAGTTCCCAGGAGATGCCAATCATGAACTGCTTTGACTGGGAAAGACAACCTATAGCAGCCCCAGTTCCTTCATCTATAAAACTGGGGTAACGCCAGACCTGTCTGGCACGTGAGATGATGGACATAGAAAGCATTGAAGAAAGAATAAAGGTATTGCTCACAACAGGTGTGTAACTTGCCCTTTAAAGTGCAGAGCAGCTGACCCAGACATCAACAGTCCGAGTTACCACAGCCTCCTGGCCTCCTTTCTTGTCCTTACCCCACCAGGAGCTTAGGCTTCAGAGGAACAAGGTACAAAGTCAACCTAAGGACCAGAGATGTTCCCGTGTGGCGTGGTCATAGCCCTTGGTGGGGAGGGAGTGCTGCTTCCTGCCCCTGGGGTGACCCGTGAATCCATCCTCCCAGATGGAGGAACGGAGGTCCCTCTGTTCCTTTTAACTTGAGCCACTCCAATGGACTCAGCCTTGTGTGATCCCATTAGTAGCCTCAGAAAGGAGCAGAAACAACGCACTAACCCTTGTTCAAGGTGGGGTTCTGTGGATAGAGCTGTGGATAGAGACTCCTAGAAAGCAGCCATTGGCCTCTGAATCCTGGGCATCCACTGCAGAGAAGCGAGGAAGAGCTTCAGAATGCCTAGGTTCCATTGAGCCTCCTGAGGCCCGCATGTGTTTCCTTGCCTTAACTTGTGGTGGAGAGGCCAAATCTGCCTGGGATAAAAGAGACAAGAAGGCTGGGCATGGTGGCTCATGCCTGTAATCTCAACACTTTGGGAGGCTGAGGCAGGTGGATCACCTGAGGTCAGGGGTTCGAGACCGGCCTGGCCAACATGGTGAAACCCCATCACTACTAAAAATAAATTAGCCTGGCATGGTGGTGGGTGCCTGTAATCCCAGCTCTCTGGAGGCTAAGGCATGAGAATCCTTTGAACCCAGGAGGAGGAGGTTGCAGTGAGTCGAGATCGCGCCGCTGCACTCCAGCCTGGGCAACAAGAATGAATCTGTCTTAAAAAAAAAAAGAAAGAAGAAAAGAGACAAGAAGGCCGGACGTGGTGCCTCACGCCTGTTATCCTAGCACCTTGGGAGGCTGAGGTGAGCAGATTGCCTGAGGTCAGGAGTTTGAGACCAGCCGGGTCATCACAGTGAAACCCCCTCTCTACCAAAAGTATAAAGTATCCGAGTGTGGTGATGCACACCTGTAATCCCAGCCACTTGGGAGGCTGAGGCATGAGAATTGCTTGAACCCAGGAGGTGGGGGTTGCAGTGAGCCGTGATTGCACCACCGCACTCCAGCCTGGGCAATAGAACGAGATTCTGTCTCGGAAAAAAAAAAAAAAGACAAGATTTCCCGGTGTATGAAATTTCCCCCATTCCTTCAAAGAGGATTGCCTCTTGGCATTCATCACTGTCTACAAATTCTGTCTTGGCCAGCTTGTTTTCCAGATTTCTGTAATGTCCAATCTGGGAACCGGCAGAAGAGACAACACAGGAGAGGCGGAGGAGAAAGCTGGGAGGAATCTCACTGTGGACCAGCCCCCAGGCCCTCCTTTGAGGTATAGCAGTGGCTCCAGTGTGCATCTGAATTCCTTGGGAGCCTTGTTACACAAACGACTGGGCCCACCCTCCAAATTTCAGATTCCATAGGTCTTCAGCGGGGTCCTGGAGTTTCATTTCTAACAAGCTCCCAAGTGAGCCTGCTGTTTTTGTTGTGCAGATAGAGTCCCGGTGATGGTGATGGGTAAAGGAGGAATCACTGGGGCTGCTGATTCACATCACAAACAGCTGCAGGTGATGGGGGTTGTGGGCGGGAGGTGGAAAGGGCGAGAAAGGGCGAGACGGAGTACAATGGTGAGGAGCAGGAGAAGGAGAGGCACAGCGTTTCTGAAGAAATGCCAAGGAAAGTTTAGAATTTCTCTGGAACTGTTTCTGACCACAGGATGTTGTGTCTTGTGGGCTATGGGGCTTGGCCCTAGCTTGGCTGTGGCCAGTGCTAGGAGGCGGAACGGCTCTTCTCCAGGTGACTGGCTTGTCTCTGTGCTGCTCCTGACTCCGTGCTGCTCCTGACTCCGTGGTGCTCCTGACTCTCTGGCCTCGCTGGGTGGCAGGCAAGTCTGTGACTTCTTTATCCGCGTGTGTCTTTCTCCTGGCCAGGTGGAAAGCTTCCCTAGGGTGGAGGAGGCATTTGCCAGTTGAGGTTCCTTCTCTAATGGCACCCACAAGCTGGGTCGCAGGTACCCACCCCTATCCTCTGCTCCTGTCCTCAAACTGGAGAATTGCTCTGTGGCCTGGAGGGGCCCTCACAGCCCAAGGGAAAGGCCTCGGGGTCTCTGATGTTCCGGGTGACACACGTGTCAGGCAATTTCCATTAAATCAGATCCAGCACTTTAGCTTGCTCCATACAGCTTTTAAGGACACTAAAAATAAGCCCTAAATTGGAGCTAACTCATCAAGCAGCACTATCTGTTAATGAAATTGCTTCCTGTTAATTTGAGTTTACAAAGTAAGTGGCTCCTGACAATCTGGCATAGCTGTCATGCACCCACCCCCCAGGAATGGGCGGCCAGTGGAGGACTTCACGTGGGAGCCGAGGACGTTCTGACCTCAAGTGCCATGGCAACCAAGGGACCTGGGGGCTACAACGAATGGGGAGCCTGGCTTCGTTTGTTGGCTTGTTTGTCCTTCGTAACCATTCTCTGAGCGGCCAGCTCTTAGTCTAGCGGGGCCTACAAATCAATAGATAATTAACAGTCAGCGTGCAAGGTAGTGACAAGATAGTACAAGGAGCTAGGGAGCAGCCTAAGGAGGTAGCCAAGAGCCGGGGTAAAGGATGAGTGTGTGTCAGCTGCATAAGTGAATGGAGAGAGGGTCTGGTGAGGAGCTGGAGGCGGAGGGAGAGCTGGACTACAGATGTGCAGGAAGTGACCAGTAGTCGGGGTGGAGAGCTCAGGGCGGAGAATAGAGACAGATAAGGCTGACAAGACCCTGGCCAAGGCCTGCAGCGCAGATGCTGTCAGTGGGTGAAACGCCAGGACCCCACTTTATATGAAGCCACATAAAAGGCTCCCTGCCTTCTTTTTGCAGTAATTACTTGATCTAGGGGTTGGAAGGATGCTGGTCTTGGAAAGGGGGCCTTGTGAAATTCAAGATGAGAAACACCATCAGAGATGGGATGGTGACAAGCAAAGTCAGATTCTAGGAAAGGCCAAAGAGTCCCTGGCAGGGAGGAATCTGCCCTTATGATACAGGAGGGAGGGGGGCATCTTTACCCCAGCCCCTGCAACTTGAGGGCATCTGGGTGTGTGCATGGAGAGAGCTGGCTCCCGAGTCACAGTGCCTTAGGCCCAGGCACCTTTGCTGGGGGCACTGCTGCCTGAGTGTGGCCCATTTGAATAGGCAGAAGGAGCGGGTCAGGGAGCTCAGCAGGTGTAGCACATCTTGAGGCTGCTTGTGGCTCCAGGGCCTGGCTGTGGAACCCACTGAGGCCTGGCGCCCATTGTCAGACACAGCAGCCAAGTCATCCAAGTGAGCAACATCTCATGGAGGCTGGAAATGTTTGGGGAGGGAATTCCTGGGGCTCAGAACACTTCTGTCTTTCATACTGAGACAAATGAGGGCTTCATTTGTACCTAGATGAAGGGCCTTGATTTTTTTCCTGAGGGTATTCGTAAGGCATGGTGAGTTTTTGTTTTTAGAGGCAGGGTCTCACTCTTTTGCCTAGGCTGGAGGACAGTGACATGATCATAGCTCAGTGTAGCCTCAAGCTCCTGGGCTCAATTGATCTTCCTGCCTCAGCCTTCTCAGTAATTGGGACTACAGGCATGAGCCACCATGCCTGGACAGCCATGGCAAGTTTTAAAGCTAGGATGCCGTAGTGCAGTCTGCTTTGCATTATACAACGATCTGGCTGGTTTCGTGCAGAGGGAGAGAGTGGCCAGGCTGGCAGCACGGAGGCTGGTAAGGATCTGGGCCAGGTGGTGGTTGACTGTGCGGCTAGGGCAGAGGGCTTTTAGCTTTAGGAGACAGTGATGGTGGGTGAGGTGGTTGACTGGTAAGTGAGTGGAGGAGGAGGGTGGCCTGGTTTCTGTGGCTAAATGAGGGCTCTCATGTGCAATGAGTACAATCAGAGGGATCTGAGTTTTTTTTGGTTTGTTTTTTGTTTTTTGAAACAGAGTCTTGCTTTGTCACCCAGGCTGGAGTGCAGTGGTGTGATCTTGGCTCACTGCAACCTCCACCTCCCAGGTTCAAGGGATTCTCCTGCCTCAGCCTCCCAAGTAGCTGGGATTACAGGTGTGAGCCATGAAGCCTGGCTAATTTTTGTATTTGTAGTAGAGATGGGTTTTGCCGTGTTGACCAGGCTGGTCTTGAACTCCTGAGCTCAAGTGATCTGCCTGCTTCAGTCTCCCAAAGTGCTGAGATTACAGGCATGAGAGACCAAGCCCGGCTGTGATCTGCTTTTTAGAAAAAACATGGTTTTATACCTTAAGAAAGTCATGGGCTATGTTTAGAGTGGAGATTCCAGGAGCCATGAGCAGAATAATCAGTTTGGGAAATGTTTCCACAGCCCTCCTCCTCCAATGCTTGGCCCTCAAGGAACAGGGAGTTGAGGGTGAAGGGGAAGGACTGGGTGGGTTTGCAGGAAGAGCGGCTTTTGTGAGGATGCAGGTGGTTTGGGGTGAGGGCAGGACTAGGGGGTTCAACCAGTCGGATGTCTCACATTCTGTTGTAAAATAGCTTTGGGGTTGACCTGTCCCTGGAAGCATTTGCCCGCATTTATGATAGCAGTGATCAAGGAAGTTCCCAGACAATGCGTGACCTCACCTTTTCTCTGAAGCAAGTGGGAAAGAAGAATACACCCATCCCGCTGGCAGAGGATACAGTCCAGCAGGGTCAGGGCCCTATCGCAGGGCTGCTGTTCTTAGGAAGGACATGTGGGTAAGACGGCGGTGGCTCACACATGTAATCCCAGTACTTTGGGAGGCAGAGGTGGTTGGATCACTTGAGGTCAGGAGTTCAAGACCAGCCTGGCCAACATAGTAAAACCCTATCTACTAAAAATGCAAAAATTAGCTGAGAGTCATGGTGCACACCTGTATCCCAGTTTCTCACAGGCTGAGGCATGAGAATTGTTTGAACCTGGGAGGTGGAGGTTATGGTAAGCTGAGATTGTGCCACTGAACTCCAGCCTAGGCGACAGAGCGAGACTCCATCTCAAAAAAAAAAAAAAAAAAAAAGGACACACAGATGCTGCTTTTCCAGGCCAGTCACTTGTGTGTCTTCTGCTTAGCATGCTCTCTGTTCCTAGTGGACCTACATGTGCTATCATTGGTCATTTTCTCCTTCTGATGAGAATGTGGATTGACATCCCTACCTCCCTTTCACACTGGGCCCTTGAGGGGACAAGCTGGGCAGTGTGTTAATGGTTTCTGTAGAGGCTGTGGGGATGTCCCCTTCATGCTGTTTTCTTGGGCCTTTTTAGAATTATTTTAGAGGCAGACCTGGTGGTGAGTAAACTTCCCTTTTTTTCCAGCCCTATTTGTGTTAAAATGGCCCAGTTTACACTTCACCAAAACCACGGAATCATGTGGACACTTTGTTAGGGCCCTTCCTGGGCCCTGGAGGTGGAGCTGCGTGTTGGGATGGATGCACCTCTGCCCTGGACCTCAGAGGGCCAAGTGCAAGCGGCCCAGTGATTGTGAGTGTACTCAGGGCTGCTGTAACAGAGGACTCCAGCCTGGGAGGCTTAAACAGAGGACTTTGTTCTCTCTCCATTCTGGAGGCTGGAAGTCTAAGATCCAGAGGCCAGCAGGCTGGTTCCGTCTCAGGCCGTGAGAGAATCGGCTTCCGGTGGCCCAGGCATTCCTTGGTCATGGAGAGCCACCTCCCGTGTCTCTTCACATAGTCTTCCCTCTGCAGGTCTCTGTGTCCAGACTTCCCCTTTTTGTAAGGACGCCAGTCAGATTAGGGCCCACCCCAATGACTTCATTTTAACTTAACTCTAAAGACCTTAGTTCCAAGTAAGGGGCTGTTCTGAGGTACTAGAGGTGAGCACCTCAACATACCTTTTCTAAGGGGACATAAACCATTACAGGCCCCTTTGCCTGTGGGTTTCTCGAGGACTTCCAGGGCACACATGCTCAGGCAGGGTCGTGTTGGCTGAGGGTTTCCAGGATGGCCCTTGGAGCAGGGCCAGCAGCTGGCCTGCCCAGAAGGGCTCTGGGCTTGAGGAAGATGCCAAGGAACTGTTGTTGAGAATTGTTGGGGCAGCTCCACTTTCCCAGGCTCTTTGCTGTTCTCTCTACCTCCGTGCCCCTGACTTCCTTGATGGGCAGTTGTGTGAGGAGGCTTGAGACTGCGCAGAGCTGGTTGCATGACTGCCTTCCTGGAGTCTCCACCGTGGGAGTCCTGGGAACGTTTCGGAGAACGTGTATGCAAATCATATCCAAATATGCAGGAGCCTACCTTCCTACTTGGCCTGTACATACATGCCCAGAATCAGGGTGATCTGGGTTCTGGGGGGGGGTGGTGAGGGGCCTGGCCTGCGGGTCCGGATTTGCATTGCTTGACATTCTGAAGGACATTCTGAAGGACATTCTGAAGGACAGGGTCTGGGGACCCCTCTACCTCTCCTCCCAGGCCCGGGATAGTTAGGGCTGAGCCCAGAGGGCCTGACCTCTGCTGCACGTCTGTCCTCCGCTGTGTGTCGTGCAAGGGACTGAATTTGGTTCTTTTCTGCATGTTGATCATAGGAGTTGAGTAAATTATGAGGACACCAACTCTAAAATGTAGCCTTGGCTTCAGAAACGCGGGACAAAATGGCAACAACTGAATTTCAGATGTAGATCTTGTCGCATTTAACATTTATGAGTGGCAATAAAAGGGAAGGTTGGAATTGTATCTGCAGTTCTCAACCACGAGCCATAATTTTACACACTCAAACATCTGTTTTAAGATCATGGAAGAGAGTGTTGGGTAATTGGCTCCCTTTTGTCCTGGGCCCATCAGTTAGGCCCCATCAACTTTATTATAAATTCTCAGGGATTTATTAGTAAACAACATTTGGGGAGCTGGATGCTGCTGCACTGTAGCCAGGGAGCTTGAGGTGTCTGAGTTTGGACCTGTGCATCCATGCTTTCCTGGGCAGTCAAGAGCTTCTAGCCCAGGGAACCTCTACTTTGCAAGAGGCCCCTGGGGCAGGAGGGAGAGGGAGAGAAGCTAGAAGGAGCAGCTTCCCGGGAAGGAGGCGCTGAGGGTTTGTTCCCACAGCCCGACCCACCCTGGGGGCCTGTCTTGGGAGACTTGGGTGCGGAGGTGTCCGGTGGGCAGAGGTGGAAGGCTTTGGAATGGGATAGGCCTGGCCTCATCCTGGCTTCACCAGGTGTGCTGGGTGATGATGTTTTCTGTGCCTCAGCTTCCGCATCTGTAAAAATGGAGGCAATAACACTCCTTTTTCCCGAGGTGATCGTGGAGATGAACAAGAACATGTGTGAGGGCTCAGCACTGTCTGGGCACATGGAGAGACCTGGCAAGAGGGTATGAGCACCAGGGAAGTGAAAGCAGAGGGCTGTCTGCAGGAGCACTAGGGGGTCCTGGGGCGGACAGAGCTGCTTCACCCACAGCGCCAATGGCTTCCAGGTGTGGGAAGTTGCTGGTTGCACCTCCATGTCAGGGCTGGGAGATTGGGTGGTGTCCCTGCACTGCCTGGCCCCTGCTAGCTCTGCAGGCCTCGTTCTAGCCCTTAGGTGGTCCCGGTGCATCCCCAGCCCATGGCCCGACCCCTGGTCCACCTGCCTCCCCACCACCCTGCCTCCCCACCACCCTGCCTCCCCACCACCCTGCCTCCACTCCTTCAGGGGTGCTGAGCAAAGCCTGGCATTGGCTGCGGTTGGCTGCAGGGGACTCCCAGGGGTGGGTGGTCCTCCTTAAGGAGGGCTGGGGGTGGGGTCTGGCCCAGCTTACTTTCTTATTTGTATGGTGGGGCACTCACAGGACAGGAGGATAATGGGAAACCAATTGGTCTGCAGGCCTGAGCTTCAGGGTTTGGGTGGAGGGATTGCCTGGCTTGGGGCCTCTCTTTTGGGTTTACTGGCCTTGGCACCTCCTGGCTGGCTGGCTGGCCGGCCAGCCTGGAAGAGCTGAAGCTGGAGCAATTTCTCTGGGTGGCGCATGTCCCTGGATGGTTGCTCTCAGCCTGGAGCAGACAGGCTCAGCTTTCCTATTCATGACCAAAAGCTCCAAACTGGCCTCCCTGGGTGGGGTGATGAGGAACCTGAGTCTGCCCCAGAGCACCTGAGGGTAATGGAATCCCAGCAACAAACACGCAGCCTGGCTCTGTAGCTCAGACAGCCCTGAGCCTGAATCCCCACTCCCCTGTGACCCAGCCCTGGAGCCTCTAATTCACCTCTCTAAACCTCAGTGTCTTCATTTGTGAACTGGGGTGTAATAACAGAATCCACCTGTGACGATTAAACAAGCTAATGTGTGGCAAATGCTTAGTGCCACACCTGGTAACTACTAAACACTAAATCAGTGTTAGCTGTTCCTGTTCATCAGGTTAAATGAGGCGCTGGCATTCAGTGGGAGATAAACCTCATCTGGGCTTGTTGGTGAGGCATAAAGAACACAGCCTCTTGAGTCATGTAGGGCCTGGTGCAAATCCTGCCTCTTCCATCTGTGTGACCTTGGGGTCCTGGGGTTCTGTGTCCTCGCGTAAGAATATGACCTAGCTCATAGGGTTATTGTGAAGATTAAATGAAACAGTATCTTACTCAGTAAATGTAAGTTTTGTTGCTATTAATAGTATCACTCACATTCAGGGGAACATGTTTGTTTTTTGAGCCTTCTTCTCCACCCCCACAGGCTCAGCTATGTGGCTGGGGGGTGGGGTGGGGAGGTGGGGGCCAATCCTGTCAGTGTTGGGTGTAAGAGCTGAGGATCCCCCGATACCAAAAAATTCGCCCACAGTTTCCCTGGTATCAGCATGTATCCATGTATCCCTTCACCCCAACTCCAAACTGCCCAGGGAAGCCTTGAGCCTCAAGGCAAGCCAGAAACTGGTGTAATTCGCATTCGGGTCCTTGCAGGTCCAGGAGGGAAAAGGCTTTTTTATTTTTTTTCCTCCAAATAGGAAATTAGTGGCAGGAGAGGCCAGCTTGGCAGAGAGCTTGTGCCATGTTGTCTGCCAACTGGATTCAGACGCATCCTCACTGGCAGCTGGAGCTCTGGTCTCACCCAAGACATAAACCTATGTGTCCCACCCATCACCCCAGGGTGAGCACAGCACTGCCCTTGGCCTTTGGGCACCCCTGGGAGTGACTGCCCTGAAAGGTGCCAGCTTCTTCCTGTTAGAGCCAAGGAAGTGCACCAGGCCTCTGTCTCCCACCAGCAATAAGATTTTGTCTTGCTTGATCTCAAAGGCCCTGGGAAAGGCTGGGGTCCCACCAGTAGGTGGGGAACAGTGACTCAACCCCCCTTCCACCCGAGTGAATCAGAGCATGCTCCCCAGTGGCTTCTTGTGCACTTTGGATCTAACCCTCCCTCTTCACCAAGGAGATCTGGGTCTGCCCTCACCCGACCCCTGCCTTCCTCCTCCCTTGGAGCCTGCCTTTTGTTCCTTGAACGTGCCTGCTTGATTCTGAGTCAGGGCTTTGTGTAGCTCTTCCCACTGCCTGGAGGGCTCCCCACAGACACTCCCATGCCTCCCTTCCTCACTTCCTTCAGGTCTCTGCTTCTCCCCAGAGAGGCCTTCCTTGATGACCCTCTGTAAGAGTGGCCTCACCAGTGGCTCTTTTCTATCACCCCATTTCTTTCAGAGGTCTTATCACAAAAGGTGCAGAGTGAGGGGATTGATAGAAAGGTCCCAGACCTAGACACACCTGGGTGTCTGTTCTTGATCTCCTTGTTGACTGGCTGTGTGACCTGGGACAGGTTACTCACTCCCTCTGTGCCTTGGTGTAATGTGGAGATAATAACAGGACTTTCCCTTAAAGGACTAGATGAGTTGATGCACGTAAAATGCCGAGAAGGGTCAGTGTTCAGGGAGCAAGAGCAAGTATCGCCGCCTATACTTCATTACTGGTATTGCAGCTGCCGGACTGTAAGTTCCAGGAGGACCCACATCTAACCTGCTCATCCCTCTACTCCAGGATATCAAGGGCACTCAGTAAATGCTACTGAATAAACCAATGGTGCCAAGTTGATCACAGTGACCAGCAGAGCCTGCTCTCAGGTGCAGAGAAGCTTGTTCTGGGGCCTAAACTTTGTTCATGCCACACTGACAGCTCTAGGTCAAAACATTTCAAACTGTTTTAACTCAAATCCTCTGCTTCAATTTAATGCCTTCCCTCAGGAACACAATTTATAAAACAAAAGGGTGTCCCTCCTGCCCACTCAGGCTTGGCACCGAGCTCTGCTGTAGCAGAAGTGTCTTGGTCACGGTAGTGGAGGTGCAGTGGGGCAGGGGGCAGAAGTCAGCCTGACCTTCCCTTGCCCTTCACAAAGGCTAACTATCATAGCAGGAGACGCCCCTGGTGTGCAGGTGGGAAGTGCTGGGGACTGTTGACTCATCTGCCCTGCCCTCTGCTGCTCGGATTCCCACAGGGGTCTGGACAATGGCCTGGGCTTTCCCCTGGTGTTCACTGCAGCCCAGCCTGGTGCTCTGGCTCTGGGAGATGAGTAGAGAGGGGACCTTGGGGCAAGGATGGTAGGTGCTTTGGAAAATGGACCCGTGGCCGGTTTTCCTGAGGGGCAAATGGGAGAAGGAGCCGGTAGCGCGGCCCTCAGGGTGTGCCTGGCCCATAAGGGGAGAATACTCAGAGGTGTTGGCATCTGCCTCCTGGGCAGTAGGGAGAGAGCTGGCTGAGCCCACTTTGGCTGCCTCGTCCAGGGCAGTTCATGTGACCTTTGAGAGCCTCAGTCTTGTGTGGAATCAGACATTCTGTCTTATTAACTCCTCCTCCCTCCATCTGCTATACCTTCAGGCCTGCAGTAGCACCAAAACCAGAGATTCCACAGTTCAGGAACCATCTGACTAGGTGGGCTGGAGTCTCCCCTCCTGGCAGCACCCCTGCCCGTCACAAGTGGCACTCCTGAAGCCCCCTAGTGCCACTTGTGACGGGCTGCACCCCTCTTCTTGTCCCCCTTCTAGGAGGGGACACTCCACAATACTCTGCTTCTTCCTAAGAATTCCCTCTTTAAGAAGGTAAGAGGCCTACAAGCCCAGATTGCCAGCTCTGGAGTGACTTGACTGTGGAGGTGGATGCCCCCAGATCTCAAGACCTCACCAAGATCATGGCAGACATCTGGGCCCAAAATGACGAGATGGCTTGGAAGAACCAAGAGGGGCTGGACAAGTACTAGGTCTCAGAAGATTGAGGAGAGCATCACAGTGGTCTCCACAGTCTGCTGAGGTTGGAGCTGCTGAGATGATGCTCATGGAGCTGAGATGTATAGTCCAGTCCTTGGAAATCAACAGGAACTCCATGAAAAATCTGAAGGACAGCTTGGAGGACAGCCTGAGGGAGGTAGAGGCCCACAATGCCCTGCAGATGGAGCAGCACAACGGGATCCTGCTGTACCTGGAGTCAGAGCTAGGACAGCTCTGGGCAGAGGGACAGCGACAGGCCCAGGAGTACAAGAGCCTACTGAACATCAAGGTCAAGCTGGAGGTGGAGATCACCACCTTCCAACCCCTGCTGGAAGATGGCAAAGACTTCAATCTCAGTGATGCCCTGGACAGCTGCAATTCCATGCAAACCATCCAAAAGACCACCACTCACTGGACAGTAGACGGCAAAGTGGTGTCTGAAACCAACACCACCAAAGTTCTGAGACATTCAGCCAGCAGAAGCAGGGTACCCTTTGGGGAGCAGAGGCCAATAAAAAGTTCAGAGGTTTAAAAAAAAGAATTCCCTCTTTATAACATAAGTGTTAAAAGGCTGGAGAGTGCCTCCTCCAGGCAGGAGGGGTGACAGGGTGGATGGGCGAAGGGCCGACCTGGCCACGTCTTAGTACATTCTGCTCAGGTGGCCTAGGTGCTCTTTTTAGAGTGGGACTTTCCTCCCAGTATCCTGAGTTTCAGGGTTCAGCCCGAATTCCAAATCAGGAAAATCGCATCTACCATCATTGGCTCTGTTCACCAGGAGATCAAGCTGGCTAAGTAACAGTTCATTGCAGGGGAGGGGCCTCCCCCCCCCGCCCCGCTTCCTCTTTCCACTTCTGTCCTCTCCCCGTCTTCCTATCTCCCCACCTGGCTGGAGCGTCAGGGCATGCAACTATTAGAACACTCCGTTCACTCCGCAAACACGTACTCACTGCCTGCTGCGAACAAGACTCCCATTTCGCTTCTTTAGCTTGAGGCCCAGTGGCAGAGGGTTTGGGGAGAGCTGCCTTACGAGCATGGGGGAGTGAAGCTCAGGCCTCACCCTTCCCTGTCTCTTCTCCCCCATTCTGAACTCGGTGTCCGTAAGACTTAGGGGCTGCTGGCCCACATCCAAGCCTCCTCATTACTAATGGGACTGCAGCTTCATTTGTTTGATTTATGTTTAATATTCTACTGGTTTATACCTTTTCTCAGCAGTTTAATAATGATCCATAAACCTGTCTCCCTGGACTTAGATTTGGAAGGCCTGTGTCTCTTGGGGCCATTTTGATTTTACAAAATGTTTAAAGTAACCTGGGATCTAAAGTCTGTCCTGGCTCAACATATTCGCCCCTGCTCCCTGCTGCTCAGCTCCCTCAGGAGCCAGTGTCCAGCGTAGCTTTCCCCCTACATTTTGTGATTCCCTTGTATGTTCATGGTCAGGCTGAGTTGGGGACCATGGCAGTATCTCAGTTGTGTTATTTTCCCTTGCTCCAGATTCTTTTATTTATTTATTTATTTTTTGGAGAAGGAAATTAACAAGTATTTTTATTTTATTTTTTTGCAGTGTCTTCCTCATGGCAATTCTGTCTGCTGGGTCCTGGCAGGTCCCCTGGGCCTTGCCGACTCTGGCTAGGCCCTCCCTCCGGTTCTGAAGGTCACTGTCATCTCTCCCTAGAGCCGCTTTCTAGAGTACTTCAGGTTCACCCATGTGGTCCTGAGCTCATGCAGAAGAAGAAAGAAGGTACCTCTTCCTTATTTGCATTTGATTCAACTGTGGAGTCCTGCAGCCAGGCTTTTGGGGGTCGTTTGGCACTGCAGGTTTCAATTGCTAGCTCTGTGCTTTCTTGCACCCGGGTTGAATAACCAGGAACAGAGCTGGGCATGCCTCCTCTCTTACTGCTGGGTTTGTCTCTGGGTCTGCTTCATCGTGCCTGGCCCTTTTCCTCTCAGGACAAGTCCTCTCCTGGGAGAGGCCTTAATGTCTCAGCAGGTGGATACCTGGGGGCCATTCATTCCAGGCTGTGAAGCCTGCCATTCATGAGCCCAGCCAGGCTCACCCAGAAGCATCTCTCCATACGCTTTAGGCTTTGGGAGGTTGTTTAGGGATAATATTTTTCTCTGAAGAATGTTGAGGGCCCTGAAGATGAGGGCTGCATGTATGGATGGGGAGAGGTAAGGGAAGATGGAGCTGCCTACAGGTGGGTAGGTGGTTCTGGTTTGGTAGACCCCAGATTTCTTTTTTTTTATTGCATTTTAGGTTTTGGGGTACATGTGAAGAACATTGAAGATTGTTGCGTAGGTACACACATGGCAGTGTGATTTGCTGCCTTCCTCCCCATCACCTATATCTGGCATTTCTCCCCATGCTATCTCTTCCCAACTCCCCACCCCCTGCTGTCCCTCCCCTATTTCCCCCTGACAGACCTCAGTGTATGATGCTCACCTCCCTGTGTCCATGTTTTCTCGTTGTTCAACACCCACCTATGAGTGAGAACATGCGGTGTTTGATTTTCTGTTCTTGTGTCAGTTTGCTGAGAATGATGGTTCCCAGGTTCATCCATGTCCCTACAAAGGACACAAACTCATCGTTTTTGATGGCTGCATAATATTCCATGGTGTATATGTGCCACATTTTCCCTGTCCAGTCTATCGTCGATGGGCATTTGGGTTGGTTCCAGGTCTTTGCTATTGTAAACAGTGCTGCAATGAACATTCGTGTGCATGTGTCCTTATAGTAGAACGATTTATAATCATTTAGATAGGACCCCAGATTTCTTAAGGAAATCCCTAATGCTAATTGTCCTAGGGTCCCTGGTGTTCCTCAGAGGGGCCTCCAGGGTGTGCCTGGGAGAGTGCTGGGATGTACGTCCCTAAGGATGTGGACAAATGGCCCTGAGCCATTGTATTCCGATTCTCCAGAAAGACAGAACTAGTAGGAGATAATGAAGATAGACAGAAAGAAGAAAGAAATATGGGACGGAATTTTTAGGGGGATTGGCTCACATGATTATGGAGCTGACAAGTCCTCCTGCAGGCTGTCTGCAAGCTGGAGACCCTGGAATGCTGGTAGCTTGGCTCAGTACGAATCTGAGTCTCAGACCAGGGGAGCTGATGGTGCTCCTCTAAGCCTGAGGTGCAAGGCCTGAGAAACTGGCAGGCCACTGGTGCAAGTCCCAGTCAGGAGACCAGAGAGACCAGCGTTCTGCTGTCCAAGGCCAGGAGAGGATGGATGTCCCAGCTCCAGTGGGGAGAGAGGCGAGCTCCTCTTTCCTCTGCCTTTTTGTTCTATCCAGGCCCTCAGCCATTTGGATGGTGCCTGCCCACATTGGGTGAGGGCAGATCTTCCTTGTTGGGTCCATTGATTCAAATGCCAATCTCTTATGGAAACATCCTCACATATGTATCCAGAAATAATGCTTTACCATCTGAGTATCCCTTAATCCGTCAAGCAGATACATAAAATCAACCATCAGAGCCATTCAGTCTCACTCAAGGGAGGAATCAATGAGGGGTTGGTGTCAAGGGTCAGTCTCCAGCCATAGGGGGCTGACTTCTAGGCTGTCTTAGGGAGAGCATGTGCCTCCTTTGAGAAAGGCTGCTTGGCCTATGACACTAGGACACTGATCTTGCCCTTATTCATTATTTATTTATACAATAAGTTTTCACTAAAGGTGAATGATGAACAAAATAGATGCTAAAGCCCCTGGAGTGCCATAGGGACAGACACTGAATAATCACACATATGAAAGCATTGGTGTAAACTGACAGATGCTGTGAGGAGGAGAGCCTTCCACCATGGGAAGGCATGTTTAGGCTGAGAACCTGAAAGATGACCTTGTGTTAATTGAGGAAGAAGGGTGCGGTGGGTATGTGGGTAGGGATGAGAAAGAACACCTGCATCCAGGCCTCAGGCTTAGCCAAGAGGACTTGGGGCGTCCTTTGGGGAACAGGAATGATGAGGCGGTTTGCTTATGCAGTGTGACCCTGTTCATTCCCACTCACCCTTTTGGGTGGCTTGTGGCTACTCTGGAAATGACGCCCAGTGTTTTGCTTATGGGAAAAATCGTTAGCGTTCAGAGTAAGTTTTTTGGCAGGCCGAAGAGATCCTTTTTGCTTTGCTTTATTCATTGTTATGAATTGCAATTCAAGACAGCTTAATGGTGAAATTGTGATAAAATGGCAGAGAAAACATTTCTTTGGGTATTAGTTTTGTTTTAGTAAATTACAAAGTAGTGATTTAACTTGCCACCTTCAGGATTATTTCTGCCTCTCTGTGGGGTAATATAGTCAGTGATATCTACTACAGCCCTCATTTTCTAGAGAACGCAGATACATAATCTCCCAATATGCTCTTGAGCAAACTAAATTACCTGTGACATTTGATCTCTCCCATATGGAACCAAGCGCATGCCACTTGGAGTCTGAGGGTGTTTGTGGAGGATGCTAGAGATTCATAGGAATTCTGCAGCAAAGGAGACAGAGGATTAAAGATGGAAATTGGGTACCAGTGGAGAGTCACTGGAAAGGGGTCCTTGCATGTATAAACCTGTGCAGGAGTTCCCCAATGGCATTGCTGCACCAAGGCTGGGAGGCAAATTTGGCTACATCCACAGGCACATGGGAGTCCAGAGAAATGCAAGGAGGCTGAGTCTCAGAGCAGGGAGCCCAGCCAGCCCTCTGGCGATGTAGGCTATTTGTGCATCACAAGCTTCCCAGCTGACTCTTTAGTATATGTGATGCCACAGTGAGCACATGGCTGTTTTTTTATTTTTTATTTTTTATTTATTTTATTTTATTTTATTTTATTTTTTTGAGACGGAGTTTCTCTCTTGTTACCCAGGCTGGAGTGCAATTGCGCAATCTCAACTCACCACAACCTCCACCTCCTGGGTTCAGGCAATTCTCCTGCCTCAGCCTCCTGGGTAGCTGGGATTACAGGCACGCGCCACCATGCCCAGCTAATTTTTTGTATTTTTAGTAGAGACGGGGTTTCACCATGTTGACCAGGATGGTCTCGATCTCTTGACCTCGTGATCCACCCGCCTTGGCCTCCCAAAGTGCTGGGATTACAGGCTTGAGCCACCGCGCCCGGCGGCTGTTTATTTTTTTAAAATTTTTTTGAGACAGAGTCTCGCTCTGTCACCCAGGCTGGAGTGCACTGGTGCGATCTTGGCTCACTGCAACCTCTGCCTCCTGGGTTCAAGTGATTCTCCTGCCTTTGCCTCCCAAGTATCTGGGAGTACAGGTGCCTGCCACCAAGCCCAGCTAATTTTTTATTAGTAGAGATGGGGTTTCACCATGTTGGCCAGGCTGGTCTCAAACTCCTGACCTCAGGTCATCTGCCCTCCTCGGCCTCCCGAAGTGCTGGGATTACAGGAATGAGCCACCGTGCCTGGACACACATGGCTATTTAATACACATTTTCTGAGTCTCTACTATGTGCTTATTGGACACTACTGGGCAATAGGTTACACATCTGTCCTCTACAGAGCTCAGAGTGTGGAGGGGCACTGAGACTAGAGTCCCATCAACTATGTTGTTCACAGGACAGAATGTGGGCCAGCGGCCATTCTGCCTGGGGCTCTCTTCATTGAGCTAAGGTCTGGCTGAGCCTTGAATGCTGTAAGAACTATTCCAAGCAGAGAAGGGAAGGAAGGGAAAGAAGGGCAGTCCAGGGAGAAGGGACATCATGGCAAGGGTGCAGAGGTGTGAAGTCCTGCTGTTGTTGAAGGCAGTGGGCAGCTGCAATTTCCAGAGGGTGCTTTTTGAGGGGGAGAGAGTGGGAGGAGGGTGGGACCAGATGGTGAGGGGTCTTGAATGATATCTCAGACTGGACTCCTCCTCATGGGCCTGGCCTTGGGGTGAAATGGTTTTGGGATTTTGGAGAAGCCCTTCCGAGACCCATCTCTTCAGCCTAATTCCCTATATAGAGGGGTGCTAATGGGAAAGAGAGGGAAGGGGTACAGAGTGGGCAGTGGGTAACCTGAGGCCTCACCTACTGCATCACTTTTACTGATACCCTATGTGGCTTTGGGTAACTCACTCACCCCCTTTGAGCCTCAGTTTCCTCATCTCTAGAATGCCACAGTAACCCGAATCTTCCCGGCCCCCAGGCTGCTGGGAGGGCCCAGTGAAGTCACCGGAGCCCCAGGTACACAAAATGGGGCAGTCTCTGTCCCAGGGATAGGTATCTCTGTGTATTCTCTGCCTTCTCTGCTGATCCTGGGGAAGAAAAGTTTGCCTGAGAGAGGAGCTCCACCTGAGCAGTGGTGAAGCTGGTGAAGAAGCAGGTTGGCTGTGTGGTGTCCTGGAGCCTTGTCACTGAGAGGCGCTAAGACCGCTTGGATGGTGCAGGAAGAGAGAGAAGGCTGCGGTGACAGAACAGCTCTTTCTGCATGTGGCTGGGACAGATGACCTTGAGGGGCTTCTAGGGAGGGGGATAGCCTTCTGCGGGGCCAAGTTCAGCACACAGAGTGTGGCTACAATGCTTGGAGGAGGCCAGCCTGGCAATTGTGGGGCCTGGGCTTTGCTGAGAGGGGTGTGCAAATTTGGGGCTAGACCTCAGTTGCTCAGGACAGTGGAGGAGTGCTTGTGAGTCACTTTCAGCACCCTTTGCTCTCTTTGCCAGGGTGCTTGGCTGTTCCTCTGGCTAGCTGCCAAGAAAATAGTTAGCAAATGTCAATTTGAAAAGGTCCCAAATGGTTAGAGTGGCCTCACGTCTTGGTCTGGACTTAAAATAATGGTGGTAGGGTCTAGAGCTGCGCTGGCCGGCGTGGCAGGCATTAGCTACATGTGGCTACTGAGCATGTGAAGTGTGCCTGGGCTGAATTAAGATGTGCTGTAAGCATAAAGATACACACTGGATTTTGATGACTTTGTACAAAAAACATAAGCTGAGTACATGGTGAAATAATAGTTTAGATATATTGGGTTGAGTGAAGTGAAATATACAGTATTATAGGCTGGGTGTGGTGGCTCATGCCTGTAATCCCAACACTTTGGGAGGCCAAAGGCAGGTGGATCACAAGGTCAGGAGTTTGAGACCAGCCTGACCAACATGGTGAAACCCCGTCTCTTCAAAAATACAAAAATTAGCTGGGCATGGTGACGTGCATCTATAATCCCAGCTACTCAGGAGTCTGAGGCAGGAGAATTGCTTGCACCCAGGAGGTGGAGATTGCAGTGAGCCGAGATCACACCATTGTACTCCAGCCTGGGTGACAGCGAAACTCCATCGTGCGCGGGCACACACACACACACACACACACACACACACACACACACAAAGTATTATAATTTTACCTGTTTCTTTTTACTTTTTAACATGGCTACTAGAAAATTTAAATTAAATGTGATTTGCACTATATTTCTATTGGACAGTGCTGGTGTAGAGGCTGAAGGGAAGAAGCATCGTAGATAAAGAGCTCTTTGCACCTCCAAAGAGGACTTCCTCCTGCCTAGACTGGGCACGTGAGTGGCAGCTGCTCTGGGAGGCTGGGCACTCAGTTCATGGCAGTCCTACATGGGTGGTTGTTCCCTTCTCCTGCTTTCTGAACCTGCTAGGAAACAGTCTCTGGGCCAGGCAGTGATGGGGCTGGGACGGCCAGAAAGTGTTGAGGATCCCAGACAGAGAGCATATTCAGGCCTATAGAGAGGAGGTTACTGCATGGCCTTTATTCATAAAGGCTCCTATTCATTAGACAGAGGTCCCTCTGGATGGGGAGCAGCTCATATTTATTCCTATACCCACAAAACCTGGCACAGATCCTGCATATAGTAGGCTGACTGGAAGGATAGGTGGACAGATGGCAGGTTGGTTTTTTAAGGACACAAATGAAACAGAGAGACTAAAGACGGTGCAGCTGGATGAATGGTGGCTGGATGAGGCTCAGAGAGATGGACAGATGGATGGCTGGGTGAAAAGTAAATGAATGAAAGGGTGGATGGAGATAGAAGATGATGAATCTGGGGGTGGATAGATGAAAGGAAAATGGATGGATAGATGGATAAATAGATGGAATGAATAAAAGGAAGATGGATGATTAGGCAGATAGATAATTGAATGGGGGTGTTGATGGAGGATAGAAAAAGAATTGAATGAAGGGGCTTATCCCAACACAAGGATTGGTCAAGGTTTGCTGAGGACACTACCTCTTCTGCTCAGCATGCAGCACAATTCGCTAACTATGTTTTGCCTAGACATGTCTGGAGCTTCTCCAGGCTTTCGCTGGATTCTCTGGAGAGCTCATATTGCTATGGCTGTGCTAATCAAGTCTCTCCCCCTAATTAGAACTGTCAGCTCCCTGGTGGGCCACCTCTGTCATTCCGGGGGTTGGGGAGCAGGCTGGCAGGCTGGGACATGTGTATGAGGGTGCAGATGATGTGTTTGTTAGACTGTGCAGGGAATTCTTTATGACAATCATTGTTTTATACAAACATCATAGGATTTTCCGAATAATCCAGGACTCAAGAGTGTGAGAGAGGAAGAGAGAAGAGAAAAGTGACTCTCAGGATTCTGAAGTAATGGAATAAGGGAGAAAAGATAGAGTTTCTTTTACAACCCTATTCCTGACATTTGTTGGGGTACAGTAACTGCCTTCACATGTGCAGACATGGCCATGACCTTCCAGAAAGTCCTTTCTCTGATAGCCTGTTCTCCTTTTTCAGCAGCCCTAGAAGGCCACATGGAAAGCCTGTCTCCTTAGGAGAAAATGAGTCTCAGAAGAAAGTACTGCCTGGCATTTCTGGATTTGAGTTGTTTCTTTGGCGGTGGCAGGAGTGGGTGCTGGATGGGAAGCTCTTAGCCTCTTTAGTGACATCTTAGCCTCTTTAGTGACAGGTCCTGACAGCACAGAAGGGAGAACAGTCATTCATTGTCAGCTCGCCAGGCTGCATCACTGCCCAGGACGGTGGGAGGGGGCACCTGAATTTTCTGCATCAGCGAAGGCTTTAATCATTGTGATCAGCAGTCAACTCATCACCATTAATTGAATTACATTTCAAACAAGCTTCCTGGAGAGGTTCCACTGCAAATGGTGCAGAAGGATGATGGCTGGGGCCCTTTGGCACACCACAGCTTGTTCTGCATGCTGGGGAGTAGTCTGAATGTGTAGTTGCCAGCAGTATTTTTCTCAGGAGATGTCCAAACCTTTATCTAGCCCCCTTTCCTCTTATTTTTGGGATTACAACCACCAAATCTCATCCTTAATACTCTAAGAGGACACAAATCACTTTCCCCACTGTATAATCGAAAGAAAACTAGACCTCCTTTTACTAAGACAATCTCAGTACAATTAAGCATCCAAAGGAAATGCACGAAGCACCAGAAGCCTTTCGAGGGTCATGAACAGCGTTGCCGAAGGTTTCCTTAGGGGAATTGCCAATGGGGAGTTAGTCGGCAAATTTCCTAAATGTTCTCTCTTACCCATTTATCTTCTTGATGCCTGGATTTTCTAGCAGCTGCTCAGCTCTCTGCTTTCTTTTCAAAATGCTCAGTCTCTGGGCTGGCTTTCTTTTCTCTGGCTCTGGCCGAGACCTTTTAAACAACTCCCAGCTCCAAAGTTTTGTTTTCCTTCCAGCAAAGGCAAGTCTATTCTTATACAGATGATTTAGACTCTGGCTCATTCCTGCTCTCCTCTTTGGGTTTCTCAGTCTGATCAGTCTGATGAAGGGAACCCGCCAAGCTGGTTTGACCAAACATGCCTGGGATAATTCTAGCTTGGCAGTGCAGGATGAGCTATGAGGGGCAGCCTCTGGAAAGTGAAGGCTGAGATGGAGAGAAGTCAGGGATGCTGAGTGCTCCTAGCATCCTGAGATTTCACCTTTAGAAATGTGTTAGAAAAATTGTCCTTGAGTAATAGAAACCCACTCAAACTAGTTTATGGCAAAAAATTATTATAAAGACATAGGAGTTGGTTTCAGAGCCTAAGACCAGGAAGGAAGCTGGAACTCGGGAATGGGCTTAGACTAGAACCTGGAAAGTTGTCAGTTTCCTCGCTCCCTTCCTTGCTCTCTCCCTTGCTCCCTCCCTCTCCTCCCTTTGTTTCTTTTTCTGTCTCCCTCCCCCTCTTCCCCTTCCTCTCTTCTCTCTCCTCCCTTCTTTGTTCTCTGTAGACCAGCCTTCTCTGGCCGTGAGGGGGAAGGTGGCCACTCCACACTCTTTGAGCTCTACTTGGCTGTCAGTTCCAGTCACACGAGGAAGTTAATAACTGAGTCTACCTGGAGAAGATTCTCACTGACCCACCTTGGGACAGGTAATCTTCCCAGGTGACAGGTACTGTCAACTCTGGCCAGGGAGATGTGCTTCTGAGGTGCACACATGGCTGCTGTGACCCACACTTGTGGTGTGGGAAGGCAGTTCTCAGGAAGACAGGATGACCCATGGGCTGGATGAGTCATTCCTCTAAGGTGTTTCCCACAGGAGGCATTTACGTGACAAATATGAGGAATATGTCACCCAAGTGGGGGAAGTGCTTATCAGGCTCCTGTTGCTATTAATGTGGCTAATCAGACTACATATGATTTTGCACTATTGTCTGAGCAGTTTTCCATGTTTATTACAAACATTTTATAATAGAGACTTTAAGTGGCTTTATTACAAATTACTTAATAAGTATCTCATTGTGGGACACGTTTTAATTTTGTTTCCACCATTACAGGTAAAACAGCAGTAGTTATCTTTATGTATAGGCCTCTATCTAGGTTTTGGATTATTTTCTTTGAAATAGATTGCTGGAGGTGGAATTATAGGTTAGGGTTTTTATTTGCAAATGAACGAATCCACTTTCTCTAGATGCAGATGTTTAAGGAGAAAGGAGTCTTTATAGAAGATACTTAGCCACTTCGGGGGATGGAGTGGTTGTGCAAAGAACCAGGCTGGGATATGACAGCCAGGAATGATATTGCTAAGATCAGCGCTCTGCCCGTTATGGGACTTTCCAGTGAAATATCGCTGCTGCTGCGGCCTGCCTGACACAGATGACCCCAGGGCTGGTCTTCAGAAGCTCTGCCACAGATTCTCTGAAAGGACCAGTTTTCTCCCACAGTGTACTACCAGAAGCCTGAGCTGCTTGCACGTGGCTGTTTGTTCATGTCCCACTTCCATCCAAGGATGGGTCTGATTGGCAGAACCTGGGACACCTGTCCTCAGTGTAGAATAAGGATGTCTGATAAATGGGCTTTGGCTTTGTAGTACAGGAAGGTAGGACTCATCACACTGCTGAAATATCAAGGGGTTATTAAAAAGATGCCAGTTGTCTATGAATGGTGGATACCTACCGTGTGTTCAGAGGTAGGTAAGTTCAGAGGAAAAACTATACAGGCTGGAGCCAGGGCTCAGTGATATTGTTAAAAGCTCAGGTGCTTTCTGTCTTCCAGTGCATTGACGGTGTGTCCCGTCATGGCCCAAAACAGCTGCCATAGTGCCAAGTATCACATTCTTGTTTGTAGAATCCCAAGGAGGAAAGGAAGTTTTAGGAACAAAGGGGATTTATTCTTAGAAGCTCTCCCTTTCCAGGAATCAAAGTCTCCAACAGGGCCAGGCACGGTGGCTCATGCCTGTAATCCCGGCACTTTGGGACGCTGAGGCAAGAGGATTGAGACCAGCCTGAGCAACATGGTGAAACCCCGTCTCTACTAAAAAAAAAAAAAAAATACAAAGATTAGCTGGATGTGGTGGTGTGGACCTGTAATCCCAGCTACTCAGGAGGTTGAGGCAGGAGAATCGCTTGAATCCAGGGAGGTGGAGGTTGCAGGGAGCCGAGATTATACCACTGCACTCCAGCCTGGGTTACGGAGCGAGACTCTGTCTCAAGAAAAAACAACAACAACAAAAAGCAACTCTCAGACTTTCCTGTAATGGTCTAAGTCAAGTTCCCCCTCCTAGACCTATCTCTGGCAAAGGGGATAGGACTACCCTGGTTGCATCAAGGCTGGGGAACATTGCCACCCAGGCTGGAGTGCAGTGGTGTGATCATAGGTCACTGCAACCTCAAACTCCTCAAGCAATTCCTCTGCCTCAGCCTCCCAAGTAGCTGGGAACACAGGCACATGTCATCATGTCTGGCTATTTTTAATTTTAATTTTTATAGAGATGAGTTTTCCCCTATGTTGCCTAGGCTGATCTCCGACATTTGGGCTGAAGCGACCTCCCACCTTGGCCTCCCAAAGTGTTGGGATTACGGGTATAAGCTGCCGTGCCCGGCTTCAGATGTTAGGTTCTATTAGTAGGAATGAGCAGCCTTTGGGAAAGCAGTAGTACCTGCCACTAGGGGTATTAACTTTTTTTTTGTATGAACGTTTAAGACTCTTGATGCATGTTGCCAAATTATCTCCAAAATGGCTGTACCAGCTTAAATTCTTATGAACAGCATAGGAGTCTATATGTTTTACCACATCCTTGCCGGCTAGTTTCACGTATTTATTTAGAGCCATGGTACTGAACTCTATTCTTAGTAGCTCTGATAGTTTTTTTAGATTAAATGATCTTGAATTTTATAGGAATACAATCTTACTATGAATGCCTAAGTGGAAATGATTTTAGTCTCATTTTTAATGGTTATATTTTTAAGTATTATTTTTATCTTATTGTCTTGATCAGGCCTTTCTGAACAGTGTTAGATAATAGTGGTGATGATGAATATCCTTGTCTTGTTCCTGATTTTAATGTCAAAACTACAGTGTTGTTTTGGTAGGTATGATGTGAGTTGTGTGTTTGAGATATGTCTTATTTTCTCAAATTAAGCTATTACTTATAAGATGAACCAACTTAACAGCTTTTAGAGGGTGGAATGGGGAGGGGATAGAAGCTACCTAATATTAACCTTACACATTGATTGAAAGATACTCTTATTGCAATGATGGTAAATGTAAAACACATGTACCTTAGAATAACTAAAGGAAAAATTATATATAAATATTTTTCCTTTCATAATTAAATACATACTCGTTTGATGCAAGCAGTTTCCTCACAGATGGGAGTTTTCTTTTTTTTCCTGAGATGGAGTCTCACTGTGTGACCCAGGAACCTCTGCCTCCTGGGTTCGAGTGATTTTCCTGTCTCAGCCTTCTGAGCAGCTTAGATTAAAGGCATCTGCCACCATGTCCCGCTAATTTTGTATTTTTAGTAGAGATGGGGTTTCACCATGTTGGCCAGGCTGGTCTTGAACTCCTGATCTCAGGTGATCTGCCCACGTCAGCCTCCCAAAGTATTGGGATTATAGGCATGAGCCACTGCACCCGGCCAGATAAATTCTTTATATAGTATATACTTTACAATATTCAGCAAGTATCATTCTATTACCAGTTTTTAGCATTTTTATGAGAAATAGATGTTGAATTTAACACGAGTCTAAGCATAAGGCTATCATTAGAAAGATTGATGTACTGATATGAATAATTTCCTAATGCTAAGCCATTTTTGCAATCCTGGGATAAACCCTACTTTATTGCTATGTATTATCCTTTTAATAGTCTGTTGAATTCTACTTCTGGTATTTTATTTAGGATTATTATAGCTATTTTCATAAGTAAAGAGGATCCTTTTTTTTTTTTTGTGGCCTATTCCTGTCAGATTGTGGTGTAACAGTTATGATCATTTCATCACATAAACTAGATTGCATCTCTTTTAATGTGGTAGAACAGTTTATGTGACAAAAATGAGCAGTTCTTGAAAGCAAATTCAACATCTGGACCTAGAGTCTTTTGTGGAGGTCAATATTTGGTAACTTCTTTAACTTTTTTCTTGATTGTTGGTCTTAAAAAGCCTGTAGGGTCAATTTTGAGAATTTATATTTTCCCACAAAAATTCATGTCATTGAGATCTTCAAATTCATTAGCAAATAATAGTGAAGTGTCTCATAATTTTTAAGTCTCCCCTTTGTTTTATTTATTTATTTTAATTGTAATTTTATTTTATTTTGAGACAGAGTCTTGCTCTGTCACCCAGGCTGCAGTGCAGTGGTGTGATTTCAGCTCACTGCAGCCTCTGCTCCTAGGTTCAAGTGATTCTCCTGCCTCAGCCTCCCGAGTAGCTAGGATTATAGGTGTGCGCCATGATGCCCAGCTAATTTTTGTATTTTTAGTAGAGACAGATTTCACCATGTTGGCCAGGCTGGTCTCTAACTCCTGGCCTCAAGTGATTCACCTGCCTCAGTCTCCCAAAGTGCTGGGATTACAGGCGTGAGCCACCATGCCCAGACCTTGTTTCAAAAATATGATTATTTTTGAATTAATTTACTTAGCTCCTCTCTGTTATTATTGAAGTCACCTAATGTTTTCAACCCCATCAGTGTTAGGTTTTCTTTCTTTTCTTTTCTTTTCTTTGTTTTACAGGCAGTAAGAATTGGGCTCTGAGTTTGATCTGTGACTGTTTTGCTGCTGAGTTTCGGTGTTTCTGGGTTGTTCCGTGAGTAAATACTAAGGGACAACCGTCTTTGTTCTTTTACTCTCTGATGTTTCCTGAGCATCTAGAACACTTCCTGGCCACAGTAGGGATGCAATACTTATTCACTGGGCAAATGGAAAAATGACTGTGGGGAAACAGGTGAGAAGCTGCCAAAAGCCTCCTTTTCAGGGAAGCCCTCATAAGGGCAGAAGGAAGTAAGAGACAGGTCTTCTCCTGTCTACAAAGGTGAACTTTTGCTACTGCCACTCCCTGCCTCACCCACCCACCACCACCAGCCACACAGTTCAAAGAGAATTCTTTCTTGGAGCTGGTGGCGACTGCTGCACAGGACTGTCCCCTCCCCTCGGAGCTCCTTCTCCCAGGCCTGAGTCCTCAGGGAAGTGAGACTTCCTGATCACAGCGATGTGCAGGCGGGAGCATGAAGGTGGGGAGACAGGCGGGCTCCTGGGGATGGAGGGGACCTCTGGGGCAGGAGATGAGTCACTGGGGTGGGGGCTGGATGGAGGAGGTCTTGGGACAGGGGTTGAGGTAAGAAGACAGTTACTTTAGGTAAGGTTGAACTTCTGGTCTGGAAACCTCTGAGCTTGGGCCCAGGATACCTGGCCTGTGGCTGCTGACCATAAGGGTGACTGCATCAGACTCTGCCTTAGGAATGGGGGAGGCCCTGTGGGCTGGTCAGGAGGGGCCTGCTTTCACCTCATCTTCATCTGGAGTTGCCAGATAAAATACAGGATGCTCAGTTAAATTAGAATTTCACATAAATGATGAGCAATATTTCTTTAGTATGAGTTTGTCCCATGGATTTGGGACCTCTTGATTTAACCAGCTCTGAGGCAGGGAACTCCCAGGACCTGGGAGGTGCTTCTCACTGGGAAGGCAGGAAGGCACCGTACTATACCCCATATCCCCCCCAACCCCAGCTGAGATATTCCCAGCAAAAGGGAAGTCTTTAGCAGCAAAAGAGCAATACCCCTCCTCCCTCGTCCACTCTTGCCTCTCAAATGGAAGTTTGAATGAAGCACACTCTCTACACCCTCCTCCTGGCCAGCTTCACGGGCTCTGCTGGACACAGAGCTAAGCGTGAAGAGTGCTTACCTTCCAGCAAGCCACAGTCAGTCAGAGCAAGTGAGGCACAGGCCCCATAAATAGGAGTCTAGGCAGGCTGGTGGGCTTATGCAACCTGGGGGTGAGGGGCACAATCAGGATGGTGGGCTGGAAGGTGGGGTGGGGAGGAGGGGCAGGCAGGAGGCAACCAGAGGCCAAGGGCAGCAGCCTGAGGGTGTCGAGTGGGAGGTGCAAAGCAGGAAGGTTCTGAGCACCTGCTCCCAGGTACTTCCTTGGTGCTGTCTGCTGCTGGGTGCTCTGGAAAAGCTGAAGGACGAATTCTAACTTTCTGGGCTAGAAAGTAAGTGTCACGAAGGAGATAACCTCTAGGTATTGTCCCAAAGTTTGTGTTACCCTCAGACTAGCCTCATTTATTTCTGGCAGAAGGTTAAAAATGATACAAATAATTTTTATGGACGTAATTATGTCCTCATTCCAAAATAATGTGGCACTGTTCCATAATTACTCAGAAATGATCATTGTGTGAACAGCTATTAATTAGTGAATAGCTTTGGAAAAAAGTTTCAATAGATTTGGGAAGCATTGTTAATAACCCATTATGATATGCCTGGGGGTCAAATCACCATGTCATGTCAAAGCATAGATTTATAGTTCCATTTTAAATCATTTCAAAATAATTAAGAATGTGCTGTGCATCTGACTGGCCAGAGTGGAGGCACAAAAACCATATATCTGCATTAGGAAGGGAATGCATCATTTCCGGCCAAAATGGAGATCAAAGCTCTTTCAACATCCATTTGGCAAGAGCATGCACATTTTATAGCTTCTCAAGAAGTATTAGTGATTTTAGATAAATAGCATTCAGCTCTTCTTTCCATTTCCCCATGGCCTTCTTGCAAGCCAAGAGAGGAAAATTACAAATCATCAGGTACTTCTGACCTTGACTTAGAATTTCAGGAGGGAGTCCAGCCATATGTGCTCTTCCTGGCAGAGTGGGCATATTCTACATTACTCTTTGCCGCCTTCTAGAGTGGGTCTGGGGGAGGCAGCCCTGCTCTGTCCTCTGAGACACATTCTCTTTTTGGGGTAGGTGCTAGAACACTTTTAGCCCAGCAACCTTCCTGCCTCCCTGGAACTCTAGGGCACCTCTAGTCTTTTGGAGCCCCCTCTCCTCCTGGACATCCTTGGAGTCCTTGTTGGGGAGGGGAAAGGAAGCTGTTTCTTACTGAGTGTCGATGCTCCTGGCTCTCTGCTGCACACTTCATGCACATGATGGCAGCCTTCACTGGAGCAGGTACTGTCATCTCCGTGCGGCCAAGGAGGAGGTGGAAGCTCAGAGAGATGAGAGGAATCCTGCAAGCTTGGGAAGGAAGGCTACAGCTGGAGGGAATCTTTAGGTTCAATATGTCATATGCTCTCAGATGTTCAACTCCTCCCCTCCCCTCCCTTTTTGTTCTGTTTTTGAGACAGGGTCCGTTGTGTCACCCAGGCTGGGATGCAGTGGTGAACAAAGCTCACTGCAGCTTTGACCTCTGGGTCTTGAGTGATCCTCCCACCTCAGCCTCCTAAGTAGCTGGGACCACAAGCCTGTGCCACCACTCCCAGTAAATTTTAAAATTGTTTGTAGAGACAGGGTTTTGCCTTATTACTCAGATTGGTATCCAACCCCGGGCTCAAGTGACCCTCCCAAGGTGCTAGGATTACAGGTGGGAGTCACCACACCTGATCTGGCTCCCTTTGGTGACTTACCCATGATGAGGTCGTCTAGCCCAGGCTTAAACACTTCTTGTGAAGTGGTGCTCACTGCCAGTGACCTGTCCCATTCAGTATGATTAGAATATGCCTATTGTTTAAAGCAAAAATGCATATAAAGTAAAAGACGATGGCTTCTCCTGTGCCCCTGCTAATCCTGTTCCTCAGAGGAAATCACTGTCAGCAGTTGGGTGTGTCTCATTCAAAATATCTTCCTATGCAATATATATGTACATTGAAAACATGTCAGTAGAATCATACATACTGCTTTCTGATGTGCTTTTTCACTCAATAATTGTGGGTGTTCATTCAGATGTATGTATACACCTACATTACTCCATCTATTGCTTATTGATCCAGCCCTCGTTGACATTTCTTTCATCTCTGTTTTATCTCTTTCTATTTATTTGTATAGTCAGTTCTGTCTTCCAAATATGATCTTCAAAATAGATCTTACCACTTCCCTCACTGATCTGGACTATTATCATAGCCTCCTATCTGGAACCCCTGCTTCTGCCCTGGCCCTGCCCTGTAGCCTGTTCTGAACCCAGCAGGTGCAGTGGGCCTTTCAAAATGCAAGTTGCATCATGTCACTTCTCTGCTCAAACCCTCTTATGGCTTTCCTCTCAACAAAGTTAAAGCTCAGCCCTCCCATGGCTTTGAGGCCCTCCACACCCCTGTCCTCCTGCTGTCCTGCTCCACGTCTTTGGCTTCATCTCTCCGTTGTTTGCTTCTGCTATGCTGGCCTCCTTGGTGTCCTTTGGACTTAGAAGGCCTGCTGCTGCCTCCAGGTCTTAGGAACTTACTATTCCTGCTGCCTGGAAAGTTCTTTCCAGAAAGCCAGGTGGCTCCCCTTCTTACTTCCTTTCAGGTTTTTGCTGACATGTCAGTGAAGGCCTTCCCTCACTACCTCTCTGTAGACTGATATGATTTCTTAAGGTGAGTTTAAAAAATCATCTACACATATACCCCAAGTCAAAGCCAGCATTATACTTACTGATGAAACAATAAAAGCATTCAAATTAAATGAGGAAAAAGACAAATATGTCTGATTGACTTATGTACCTGCACTGATGGTCTGAGAAGAAAGAGAAAGGACAAAGAAGGGTCTGGAGTGGTCAGTGACTGTCCAGTGTGGCAGTAGTCTAACAAGCTGGAAAGGGAGGGCATGGTCAGAGCGTGATGTTTGAACTAATGATGTTGATGGGGGATTATTACTGGTGGATGACAAGGTCCAAAATGGGATGCTGAGTGGCCAAGATGGAGTGAACGAGGACACCGGAGGGAGGTGGGAATATGGTTTGGTTCTGTGTCCTCACCCAAATCTCATCTTGAATTGTACTCCCATAATTCCTATGTGTCATGGAGGGACCTGCTGAGAGATAAATGAATCATGGGAGTGGTTTCCCCCATACTGTTCTCATGGTAGTGAATAAGTCTCATGAGAAGTGATGGTTTTATCAGAGGTTTCTGCCTTTGCGTCTTCCTCATTCTCTCTGTGCTTGCTGCCATCCATGTAAGACGAGAATTGCTCGTCCTTGCTTTCCACCATGATTGTGAGGCTTCTCCAGCCACGTTGAACTGTAAGTTCAATGAAACTTTTTTTTTTTTTGTAAATTGCCCAGCCTTGGGTATGTTTTTTTCAGCAGCGCGAAAATGGACTAATATAGGTGGTAAAGGAAGTGAAGGTCAGGGTGTAGGTTAGGCCATCCATGTAGATGTTGGTTGCCTAGAGGAAGGAAGGACTGAGGGTAGAGGGAAGGTGGACACCAGGTGCCCAAGTCTCGGATGAGTTGCCCATCCTTGGGCAACACAGTGAGGAGGATCCTGGCAATGGGGAATTAATGAGGTAAGAGCGGAGAGGACAGGGATTCCACTTCCATCCCTGAGGGCCCTGGGGAGGAGCATCCACTGTGGAGAGCCAGGTTTCATTCAAGGCAGAGAGGGCAAAAAGGCTGGTGAGATGGAAGGGTTTTGAGTAGAGGCTGGTGAGATGGAAGGGTTTTGAGTAGAGGCTGGTGAGATGGAAGGGTGTTGAGTAGAGGTTGGTGAGATGGAATGGTTCTGAGTAGAGGCTGGTGAGATGGAAGG
>NW_016107391.1:9105493-9114549 GCF_001604975.1 Cebus imitator | reverse complement strand
GTGGAAGGATTTTGAGTAGAGGCTGGTGAGATGGAAGGGTTTTGAGTAGAGGCTGGTGAGATGGAAGGGCTTTGAGTAGAGGCTGGTGATGTGGAAGGATTTTGAGTAGAGGCTGGTGAGATGGAAGGATTTTGAGTAGAGGCTGGTGAGATGGAAGGATTTTTAAGTTGTGGAGCTGCAGCTCTAGAAGTCCCAGCGTAAGGCTGGGATTTTAAGAGAGCCTGTCCTACAGAGCTACAAATAGTAAAAATAGTAAAATAGTAATTTCCTGTTACTAATAGAAAATTTCAGACATCTTAGGCCGGGCGTGGTGGCTCATGCTAATAATCCCAGCATTTTGGGAGGCCAAGGTGGGTGGATCACTTGAAGTCCGGAGTTTGCGACCAGCCAGGCCAATGGTGAAACCCCGTCTCTACTAAAAATACAACAAACTAGCTGGGCATGGTGGCACACGCCTGCAGTCCCAGGTACTTGGGAGGCTGAGGCAGGAGAATCACTTGAACCCTGGAGGCGGAGGTTGCAGCAAGCTGAGATCACGCTGCTGCACTCTAGCCTGGGCGACAGAGCGAGGCTTAGTCTCAAAAGTACATTTCAGACATCCATAATTTATTTATCATAGTTATACTTATTTTCCTTCACAGTTTATCAGTGTAAGTATAATTAGCATCTGATTGAAGCCAAATTCCTGCTTTCTTTCTATACACTTAATAATTCCACTGTTGTCTCAGTTGGCACGTCACCTCCCAAATCTGAGTACAAGCACCTTCTGCTCCAATCACATCCCCTTTTTCCATAAGCTGACACCAGAATCCATGAGCCCAGCTGGGGACCAGTATCCAAGACAGCTTCTGGCTGGATTCTCCCCAGCCACCATCCTTCTGAACAGCAGGCCCTGGGCACAGACAACTATGGCAGGAATGAGTCCCTGCCATCCACAGGACTCCCAGAGAGGGCTATTTGACCTCATGAGAGATTGCCCCAGAGACCCCATTTTTACTTATATTTCTGAAGAAGTCTTACTTGAGGATCAAATGGGAGAGAGCGTATAAAAATGTTTCGCAGGTTGCTTGGTGGTGCACAGTAGGTGGTGTGTTTTGCTCATCAAAGGCATTCTGCTGGAAGTGGGATGTCCGAGCAGCTTGTCTGGCCTTCTTGTCGCAACAGCACTGCTGCTGCTGGTCCCGTCTATCAGAACTGTGGCTGTCACAGAAGAAGTTGCCGATGCACAGCCATGAATCACAGCGCGAGGACTGCTCATAATTGCCTCAAATATGTTTTTGGTTCTCAAATTTAAAACCATTTACTGCTGGGAACAGATGTTAAATTCAGGACGCTTGTCAATTGTTGACGCTATACACAAAAAAAGATGCTTAAAATTAGAAGCCTGATTGAATTTTAAGTACAGTGATCACAGTGGTTGGAACAGAAATAATTTAAAGGGTAAACAGCTTATTGTGGGAGATGAAAGTACGCAATGGAAGGAGAAGCTGAATTTGAATCGGAAAACTCATGATGTGGAATTGTATAAGGGATTCTACGACGATCATTAATTATTACTTAATTGTAACAGAAACTCTCTAGCAGCACTTAAGGAACATTAATACCAGATACACTCATTCATAACTTAAGTGATCACAAGAAAAGCCACATGGATTCAGTAACAGTAACAATGATTACTCTCATGTGTTGGGCACCTACTATGTGCCAGATAATGGACTTGAACCTTTATACATCTGATTAGCGTTTAGGCCACTGATTGTTCTTGAGACCACAAAGGATTGGCAGTCCCTTGCTTTGGCCAATTGAAAAAATCATGCTGAAATGACAAAAAATTTACCATTTTAATCATTTTGAAATGTAAGATTCAGTGGCATGAGGCAAATTTACAGTGCTGTGCAAACATCACCACCATCCATTTCCAGGTCCTTTTCATCACTTCAAACAGACTCTGTACGTATTAATATTAAACAATACATTTCCAGTCCCCCTTCCCTACTTGCTGGTGTCCTTTGCTATTCTTTCCATCTCCGTGAATTTGCCTGGGCCAAATCTGGTAACACTAATGTTACCTCTCCTTCACCCCGACTCCCAAACTGCCCACTGATGACAAGGTCTGCTGTCCTCGCTGTGCTGATGCCTCATGGGATGCGGAGCTGGGCAGGTTAGCTGGAAACACCTCTGGACCCCCAGAACGTTGTCAGAGGCATTTGAACTACAGCGACTCCATCTTAAATAGGAGCTGGGTAAAATAAGGGGTAAAGTAAGGCTGAGACCTCCTAGGCTGCATTCCCAGACGGTGCGGCATCCTAAGTCACAGGATAATGTAGGAGGTCAGCATGAGATACAGGTCATAAGGCCTTGCTGATAAAACAGGTTGCGATAAAGAAGTCGGCCAAACTCTACCAAAACCAAGATGGCAACAAGAGTGACCTCTGGTTGTCCTCACTGCAACACTCCCACCAGCACCATGACAGTTCACAAATGCTATGGCAACATCAGGAGGTTACCCTACATGGTCTAAAAAGGAGAGGCATGAATAATCCACTCCCTGTTTAGCACATCATCAAGAAAGGACCATAAAAATGGGCAGCCAGCAGTCCTTGTGGCTGCTCTGCCTATGGGGTAGCCATTCTTTTATTCCCTTACGTTCCTAATAAAGTTGCTTTCACTTTGCTCTGTGGACTTGCCCCAAATTCTTTCTTGTGCTACATCCAAGAGCCCTCTCTTGGGGTCTAGATCGGGACCCCTTCTGGTAACAGTATCACAAGGAGGTTGTCCTCAAAGAAGGCCGGATGCCTGCCATCAGGCTGCGGTAGGCCTGCTTCCCCTGCGAAGGCCACCTGCCGGCCGCTGGCTGCACTCCTCATCCTGCCAGGGCTCAGGATGGAGCAAGCACGTGGAGGGTAAGTCCTCTCATGTTGCACACCAGCTGCAGTAGCTGCTTCTAGTTTTGTGAGTGGGCCGCAGTCTCCCTGGCTTCCAGGCATTTAGACATATTGGTGCTTCTTTCAAGAACACTGGCCCCTCACTGTTGCCTCTGCTTTGCTGAACTAACTTAATTCTTCGAGTCTTGGCTGAGAAGTTCTTCCAGGAAGCTTCGCTGTTTCTGCAGGGTGCCCCTCCTCTGCCTGCTGTGGTGTCCAGCATCCTTCCAGGGTGTTCTGTGCGTCTTGCAACCCAGCTCTGATCACACTGCTCTGCTGGCATCTGCTCACCTGTCCCTCCATCCTCCTAGCTCAGGGGTTATATTGGGCAGGCCCAGGTCCCATTCATGGCTGCAGTCCCCATCACTGGCACCATATCTGGCACACAGTTGCTATTTGGTAAGTGGGCTGAATCCCTTCCATAGCCTCCGTTCCCTGGAGACAATCACAGTATGTGGCCCCTTCTCTGCCTGCTTTTACTGGCATGTGCCCGAGTTTCCATGCTCCTGTGCTTACAGGGTCCCCCAAACACATGGACTTGTGGGAGTAGATGTGTATGGAGGGTCCACGGACAAGTGACAGAAAGGGGAGGAGGCTGCCGATCACCCCTGCTCGGAAGACTGCACTTCAGCTCCCTGAGAGGGAAATGTATTGTGTTGTGTATAAATGGGTATTTGTTGAAATTTAGTGAGTTCAGGTCACGACTCAGTTTCTGTGTCCTCCCAAAGTTTGCTCCTCAGCTGGGATTCCTGGCTGCATGTGTGAGTTGTGAGTGTCGCAGTCTTACTTGCTTCCTGTTGTGACTGCTGGTGGACTGTGAGCAAAGTGAATTTTAATTTTCCTAAACCTACGGATGTTATTTCAGTTTGAAATGAAACAGAGATATCCTATTTCTGCCTTGTTATCTGCTTTGTGTGGTGGGTGAGAAAATTATTACATAAATACTATGTGTCAGGCCTGGATCTTCCAGAAAGAACTCGATGAAAAGCACCAAGAGGGTGCCAGCCATCCAGGGAAAGTCTTTGGTGATGTTTCAGGGTCTGAGTTCAAGTCTCCATCGTGAAGTCTTGACGTGGAAGAAGCATGGCCAGCACTGTCCATCAGTGTGAACAGAGGACTGACATGCAGCTTAGGAAAGTCAGAGCCCCTCATGTCTCTCCTTTACTGAGTCCTCTCA
Source organism: Cebus imitator (assembly GCF_001604975.1). Lineage (NCBI taxonomy): Eukaryota > Metazoa > Chordata > Mammalia > Primates > Cebidae > Cebus > Cebus imitator. The sequence continues at coordinate 9,110,448 of NW_016107391.1, read as the reverse complement.
CAAAGGTGCATCATAGAGGCATGTGTCTATGAATTTGTAATTGCTACAAGGCAGTGAATGATTAAGATAGAGCTAGAGATGGGTTCAGATTCCGTCACTTATTACTTCTGTGACTTATAGCTTGTTACTTACCTCTTTGGGCCTCAGTTTCCTCATCTGTAAATTGGAGATGACAATCCTAGCCTTCTAGAGTGGTTGTGAAAATGAAATGAGACAAAGCAAGTGCTCACCATTAGGCCTGGCACAGCACGAATGTTAAGCATCAGTATACTTTTAGTTCAATTACGATGTGGAATTGCAAACACACATTGAATTTGGGCTGTAGTCTCCCATGTGCTATCAGACAGACTCTGATTTCTGTATTCTTTCCCCTTTCCAGAGTAGAGTCATCCATGATTCCTATCCTGAGACTAATTTATTCTGCGATCTAATGAAAGATCTTCAGGAGGGTGTTCCAGGCAGCTGTCTGCCTCCCCACTGGGGAAAGACTCTCCTGTCTCAGGTTATTCCTGCTTAAGGTGTTTGGCAATATGACCATGAAGGGGGAATGTTTGGTGTGGTTGGGGCAGGTGACAAAGGACTTCTTGTGGCACGTCTTGGTGTCCCTATGTGGTCAGTTGTGAGCTCCTCAGCAGGGGAGGGCTGTGCGCACATGGGCATGTGTGTGTACGTGGCCACGGAAGCCTCCCTGTGCCTGCTGGGGGCCTGGGATCGGCCCAGCTGTCTAATGTTGACTAAGGCTGCTGCTGTGACAGATGTTCTTTTGCTTAGAGATTCACTGTGGCGTATTTAGTACAAGAACTTGGGGAAGCAGTTACTGCTGGAAGATTCATACTCTACATTAAAACTTCTTTATTAGCAATCTGATTTAATGGGTAGATAATCCAGAGTCCTGGAGACAGTCATCTGCCACCAATTGAACACATTTTATCAGATAATGGTGTGAGAACTGACTGGGCAGAAGACCTGTGGGGTCTCAAGTTGCTCTCAGAGCTCCCAGAATCTAGCAGAAGTTGTTCTTTTTTTTTTTAAGTGTCTAAAGGTATCCTTCCGTCTCCACTCTATCTCAGTCCTGCTAGTTTTTATAAGCAAAAACCCTGGTGAAAGACAGAGGGAAAGAGTTGAGCCTGGAAGTCGGGCTCTGCCGCTTGTTTACTGTGTGACCATTTTGCTTCTCTGGCCTGGCCTTGTGACCATGTCACTACCTCTTATAGTACAGGTTATAGAAAATTCCCTTACACCCCTCAGATGCAGAGTTCTAGTCTCATGGCGGAGAATGGGTGATCACTCAGTTCTCACCACCCTTGATGAAAGGTGGATTCCATAACTGGAAACCCATCTGTTAACTAATTGGATGGTTAGTATTTCCTTAGCTAATACTAAGCTCCCAAAGCTTTCCATTTATCTTTCAAACAGCCAGGCTTATAGATCCCTTGAGAGGGCTGCCACACAGCCCTGGTGATTCTGGGGTTAGGTAACTGCCAATGGAAACTAGAGGCAGTGTTTGTCGGACTCCGCTCATGTTCTGCCTCCTGGGGTCTCTCTCACGGGTATTTTGTTCTTAGTAGGTTCTAGAGAAGTCTGAGGGATGGTGGCAAAGGCAGCTGGAATGCCCATCATGCCAACAGATGAGCTTCCTCCTCAGGACACAGGAGCCTGGTTTGCTGGTTAGCCATAGAATTGCTTTTTCTTTTGTCTTTGCCATTGTGTGTCTGGTATATTGTTTCTTTTCAAAAGCATTAGTAGGTAGTTTTATTAAGAAAAAGAAAAAATGAGAAAAAGAAAGACAGTTAAATTGAGCCAAAGCAGGAAAAATATTGCAAAGTAAGACCCTTATCTAGTTTGTCTAGCTTTGCAAAATCTTATTTATCTTGACTAATATTTCCATATTTCATCTTATTTTTCCTTATGTATTCATACATTAAATCAATGTGCTGTGACTTGCTCTAGTAAAGTGGAACTGAAGGTCAAGAATTCAATTGCCCGGTAGCCACAGGGATACTCTTTGGTGTAACACCTGACTGGTTAACAGATGGATTTCCGGTTATGGAATCCATCAGGGCCTGCAGTGGTCCTCACAGTGACTCTCACAACAGAAGTGTGGCTGCTCATCTGTAAAGCCCGTATCTGTGTTTGAGGGCTTCCTCAGGCATAGACCCAGACTCGAGGGGCTGGTGGCACCTGTCTGCATCCAGCTTTCCATTCTCCTATGTGAGAACCCCCTTCCTGGTGTCAGGAGCCATGTCTTGGTCTGTAGGGCAAGGAGTGGGCTTGCAGGGCAGAGAGTGCAGGCTCATAGGAGATCACTTTGCCAAAGCTCAGAGAGTGTTGCTGAGCTGGAAAGAAGTTGTACCCAGTCACTAGCTTTCCTCTTTCACCTGGGCTCAAGCCTATATATAGAGGAACATGGCTCTTTGTGGTGGGGCTTGCAAGGGCATCAGAAAAGTACCCAATTACCCTGAAACACTATCCCCATCAACTTGCATATGTGTTTGCCATCCTAGGGTTCTGCTCTTTCTGTGTTAAGACATCCCCTGCCCCCATAAGGGAGAATCCATATAGCTACGACAATGGCACTGGACGATGCTGGTGGTTCAGCTCCTTCCTCCAAGATCAGGGCTGGGCCCTGGGACTGGAGAGGTAGAATCTCCAAAGCCATACTGGGCCTGGGAACTTTGTCCCATGTCACACTGTCACTTTGTTTCAGAGTGATGCAGTCCTCACCAGGCTTGTAAAGAAGAACTTAGTCACTGGAGTGAAGGTGTTTCCTGGGGCCCTGAAGTATGAGTTGCTTGACCTGGGCCCTGGGATTCAGTAAATTCTGGCATTATAAGAGCCAAGGTGGGTGCAGTGGTTCATGTCTGTAATCCCAATACTTTGGGAGGGGCAGGAGGATTATTAAAGCCCAGGAGTTTGGGAGGCTGAGGCAGGAAGATTGTTAGAGCCTAGGAATTCAAGAGCAGCCTGGGCAAGATAGCAAGACCTCATCTCTACAAAAATTTAAAAAAAATAACTGGGACAGGTGGGCGTGGTGGCTCATGCCTGTAATCTCAGCACTTTGGGAGGCCGAGGCAGGAGGATCACTTGAGGTGAGGAGTTTGAGACCAGCCTGGCCAACATGGTAAAACCCCATCTCTACTAAAAATACAAAAATTGGCTGGGCATGGTGGCAGACACCTGCAATTCTAGCTACTCTTGGGAGGCTAAGGCAGGAGAATCACTTGACCACAGGAGGTGGAGGTTGCAGTGAGCCGAGATTGTGCCACTGTACTCCAGCCTGGGTGGCAGAGTGAGACTTCGACTCAAATAATAATAAAAATAGCTGAGTGTGGTGGCATGTGCCTGTAATCCCAGCTACTTGGGAGCCTGAGATGGGAGGATCACTTGAGCCTAGGAGTTCAAGACTGCAGTAAGTTGTGGTCACACCACTGCACTCTAGCCTGGAAGACAGAGTGGGATCCTGTCTCTATTAAAAAAGAAAAGTGACATGGGTTTAGCTGGTCCAAGTTCCTTGCAAACCCTAATCCCAGAGAAGAGAAGGTGATTACAGGAATGTGATGGCCAGAGGCGGTGCTATGTCTCGAGGAAGTTCCTTCCCCAGCCTCCTTTAAAAGTATGCCCTCAGCAGTTGGGTCCCTCTCCTTCTTGGTGCCCCTCCCTTGTCTCCTCTCTAGCTCTGTATTGGTCTTTGCCAGCTCCTCAGCTTCTCCGGCTCAAAAACTCTCAGTCCTGTCTGTGCTGTGGTAGCCCTACGTTTTTCTCGGCGTTTTCTGGTGGCTCTTTGCGGCCTTAGGTAGGTCTCTGTGTGCAAAGGGGCTGAGCTTCAGTAAACATTTATAAATATACATTCTGTAAATTTATAACATTTACAGAATATACATTCTTCTCAGCACCACATCACACCTACTCTAAAATTGACCATATAATTGGAAATAAATCACTCCTCAGCAAATGCAAAAGAACGGAAATCATAACAAACTGACTGACCCAGGTGGGAAGGCCCAGTTTTCCGTGGTGTCCTTGTCCTGCTTTAGTGTCTTTGGGTGGCAAGGCCTGGGTCCTGAGTCCTGACAGGGGGCCGGAGTGTCCAGAGCAGGGTGGCTTGTAGGGATAGGCGTTCCTAACCCGGCTTTTCTGTGGTGGGCTGCCAGGGCCCCTCCTGAAGAAGCTGTGTTACACACTCTGCCTGAGCCACCCCAGCGTGCATCTCTGCTGTGCCCTGTCACTGCTTCCCCACTGTGAACCACAAAGCTTGGGCCTGTGTGCTGGTGCCTGGCCCCTTCCAGGGGTTACCGAAGGTGCCCAGGTGGAGGATATTGGAGGACTGGGTCCAGTGAGGGGGATTTTCTCTTGGATCTCAGTAAAGCAATTGTGGGTAGAAAGAAAATGTTCTCACAGCCCCGAAGCTGAAAACAAGGGGAGCATAAATAATCAAGACAAAGTCCTTTGGGGCTCATGTCTGAGGTGGGAGATACAGATTTGATAATCAGATTTCATCAAAGTGCCACGTGTAGGCTGGGTAGCCAGGCCTGCGAGTAGCAGAGCCAGGACGTCTCTCCAGCCTGGAGTGTGGCACCATCTGATGGAGGGGAGTACAACAGAGATTCAGCTAATACCTATAATTTCCAGAGAAATCAATTTAGGTGTCACAATCGGAGCATGGAATTGGAGTGAAGAAAATGCCTAGGAGCTGATAAGTGTCTTCAAAAGGAACTGAAATTTCATGCACGTTTTTTTTTTTCTTTTTTTTGGAGAAGGAGTCTCTCTCTGTTGCCCAGGCTGGAGTGCAGTGGCATGATCTCAGCTCACTGCAACCTCCGCCTCCGGGGTTCAAGTGATTCTCCTGCCTCAGCCTCCCAAGTAGCTGGGATTACAGGCACACACCACCATGCCTAGCTAATTTTTGTATTTTTAGTAAAGCCAGGGTTTCACCATGTTGGCCAGGCTGGTCTCAA
>NW_016107391.1:9087796-9105400 GCF_001604975.1 Cebus imitator | reverse complement strand
TTTTTGAGATGGGGTCTCACTCTGTCACCCATGCTGGAGTGCAATGGCACTATCTTGGGTCACTGCAACCTCCACTTCCTGGATGCAAGTGACTTGCCTGCCTCAGCCTCCGAGTAGCTGGGATACCAGATACCCACCACCACGCCTGGTTAATTTTTGTATTTTTAGTAGAGACAGGGTTTCACCATGTTGTTCAGGCTGGTCTGGAACTCCTGACCTCAGGTGATCCACCCACCTTGACCTCCCAAAGTGCTGGGATTACAGGTGTGAGCCACTGTGCCTAGCTCAAGCACAAATTTCATACTCACCAAAGATGAGCAGAGGGAGCCCAAGGAAGAAGATATTCCTTAAATGTTGAGTTCCAGATCAGACCCTGGGACTTTGCCTGGAAGAGATTGTGTAGAGGATCTTGATGGAAGGGTCATCTTTGTGGTCACACCCCAGGCACTAGACAGAGTGGCAGATCAGTTTTTTAAGCCAGGAAAGAAGTGTGTGAGGAATGAAGTTCACTCTTGACTGCACTTGGTCAGGTCAGAACCATTTTGGAGGGCTCCTTCTTGGTCTTTTTACCCTTTGCAGGCAAGGTTGTCAAGGCAATGACTGTCCTGCCTGAGGGTTGGAACCATGAGAACCTGGGAGTTGCCACACTAGGAGGGGACGGAGGCTCTCATATACTGGACAGAGCTCATGGCTAGTAAAGGCATCAGGAAACCAGCAGGTGCTGGTAGGTGTCAGTTCTACCTTTAAAACCTCACCTAGGTTGGGTGCGGTGATTCATGCCTGTAATCCCTGCACGTTGGGAGGCCAAGGTGGGTGGAGCACCTGAGGTCAGGAGTTCGAGACCAGTCTGGCCAACATGGTGAAAACCTGTCTCTTCTAAATGCAAAAATTAGCTGGGCATGGTGGCATGGGCCTGTAATCCCAGCTACTTGGGTGGCTGAGGCAGGAGAATTGCTTGAACCCAGGAGGCAGAGGCTGCGGGGAGTCAAGATCATGCCACTGCATTCCAGTCTGGGTGACAGAGCAAGACTCCACCTCAAAAAACAAAACAAAAAACACCTCTCCCCAACATGTATACAGTCATGCATCACTTAAGATGGGGATACATTCTGAGAAATGCATCATTAGGCGATTTCATCATTGTGCAAATATCACAGATTGTAGTTGCACAAACCTAGATGGTACAGCCTAATGCGTGCCTAGGCTATATGATAGGGCCTTTTGCTCCTAGGCTGCAAAGCTGTACAGCGTGTGACTGTGCTGATTATGGTAGGCACTTGTAAAACAATCCTAAGTATTTGTGTATGTAAACATATCGAAACATAGAAAAGGTGCAGTACAAATGTGGTATTTATAGGTATATGGTATATTTATTCTACGTATCTACATAAATACAAATGTACTCCTGGAAAATTCATAGTATTTATGGGTATGTTTATGTGTGTGTTTAAAAATAGGAGAGGTAGGCCAGGTACAGTGGCTCATCCCTGTAATTCCAGCACTTTCAGAGGCTTAGGTGGGTGGATCGTGAGGTCAGGAGTTTGAGACCAGCCTGGGCAAGATGGCGAAACACTGTCTCTACTAAAAATACAAAAATTAGGCCAGTGCGGTGGCAGGTGCCTGAAATCCTAGCTACTTGGGAGGCTGAGGCAGGAGAATTGCTTGAACCCAGGAGGCGGAGGCGGCAGTGAGCCGAGATTGCACCACTGCACTCCAGCCTGTGCAACAGAGCAAGACTCCATCTCAAAAAAAAGAAAAAGAAAAAAATAGAGGTAATATATATCAATCTACAAGCTTGATTTTTTCATTTAACAAAATTTCTTGGCCATCCAGCCATATTATCAGTATCTAAAGGTCTCTTGTTTTTATTTTTATTTTTTGTATTTTAGTAGAGAACGGGTTTCACTATGTTGGCCAGGCTGCTCTCAAACTCCTAACCTCATGATCCACCCATCTCAGCCTCCCAAAGTGCCGGGATTACAGGCATGAACCGTCACTTATTTTGTAAAAACAGCTTTAGGATTGTGGTAGGCAGAATAATCCAACCCACCCCCTACCCCCACCAGCTGTCCCCTGGAACTTGTGAATATGTTACATTCCATGGCAGAGAAACTTTGTAAATGTGATTACTATAGGTAAGGACCTTGAGAGGAAGAGATTGTTTTGGATTATGAAGGTGTGCCCAGTCTAATCAATGGTGGCATTAAGAGGGGAAGAGGGAGGCAGAGGGTGGGTCAGAGAAAGGCAATGGGAGAAGGACCTGCTGTTTGGAGGATGGGGTATTGGGCCATGAGCCAAGTGATGCAGCAACCTCTAGAAACTGGGAATGGCTCTCATCTTGCAGCCAGCAAGAAAAAGAACACATCAGTAGGAAATGAATTCTCCCTGCAAGCCTCCAGAAAGGAACACAGCCTGTAGACACCTTGATTTTACTCTGGGGAGACATGCACCGACTCTGACTACCAGAACTGAAAAGAAAGAAATTTGTGTTGTTTTGAGTTGGTAATTTGTCATGGCAGCAATGAAAAGGGCCACAGTGGTGGTCTGTAGGGTGATCTCCCGTGGTTTATTTAGCTATTCCCCTGTTGATGACGGATGTTTACATTCCTTATTTTCTTTATGGGAATACTTTATGGGAAGTGTACCCACTTCCTTGTGTACAAGGGGAGGTGTTGTTCTAGGACAGGGTTTTCTAAAAATATCTTTGGTAGTCTCCAGTAAAAAATACGTTTTATGTAGTGATCCAGTGGACACACCCACATATAAAACAAAACTTCAAGAAGCTATACTGGTCCTTACTACCTGTGTTACATTCTGATTATTTTCTGGGCTACTCTGTTCTATTTTATTCAGAACAAGTGCTGATTGCCAGATACTAACTTTATTTCACAGTTCATGAATGGATTTCAACCAAAAGTTTAAAAAGTTCTGCTCTAGAAGCTGCTTGGCTAGGCTATTATGTGGTAAACTAAGTGAATGTGTGATCTGACCACCACTTAGCCCAGTAGGACACCAAAAAATGAGGATTCATTTTTAATGACAATCTACAATTCTGCCATTGGAAAATTTAGATATAAGTGATTTTATTTTAGTGTATTTGTTTTATGTTATGATTTAGTATTGCTTTTATTAAATTTGAAAACTATTTGGAAATAAGGAGTCACGAGAAGTTACAAAGAGAATACATAGAAATCCTGTGTACCCTTGATCCCATTTCCCTCAATGGTTACATCTTACATAACTTTTTATTGAGATGGAGTCTCACTCTGTCACCCAGGCTGTAGTGCAGTGGCATAATCTCAGCTCACTGCAACCTCTACCTCCCAAGTTCAAGTGATTCTCCTGCCTCAGCCCCAAAGTAGCTGGGATCATAGGTGCCCACCACCATGCCTGGGTAACTTTTGTATTTTCAGTAGAGATGGGGTTTCACCATATTGGCCAGGCTGGTCTGAAACTCCTGACCTCAGGTGATCCACCTACCTCAGCCTCCCAAAGTCCTGGGTTTACAAGCATGAGCCACCATGCCCGGCCACATCTTACATAATTATAAAACAATATTAAAACCAGGAAACTAACATTGACGTGATGTGTTGTATAGTTCATATCATTTTATCAGTTGTGTGGATTCCTGTAGACATTGGTGCAATCAAGATACAGAACTAGTCTTGTCCTGTAAAGATCTCCCTGGTGCTACCCCTTTAGAGTCAAACCCAGCCCGCTTTCTCAGCCATTCCTAATCTCTGGAGCCACTAATCTATTTTCCGTCTCTATAAATTTGTCATTTTGAGAATGTCATGTAGATGGAATCATATAGTATGTGACCTTTTAAGATAGCCTTTTTTTCACTTAGCATAAATGTCCTGGAGCTCCATCCAGTTGCTGCATGTATGAATAGTTAATTCCTTTTTATTGATGAGTAGTATTCCATGGTATGGGTGTTTGACCTTCATTGTATTAAGGGAGTTTTTATTTCCAATTTTTGGCTATTGTAAATAAAGCTGTTATGAATAATCATGTACAGGTGTCATATGGATATGTTATTTCTCATTGATTTCTGGGTCAGATGCAATTGCCAATCATATGATAAGTGTATATTTAATTTTTAAAGAAATTGCTAAGTGGCTTTCCAGAGTGGCTGTACCAGCAATGTGAATGAGATACAGTTTCTCCACCTCCTTGTCAGCAGTTAGCATTGTCAGTATTTATTTTAGCTGCTCTAACAGCTGTAGTGATAGCTCATTGTTGTCTTGATTTGCATTTCCCTAATGGCTAATGATGTTGCACATCTTTTATGTGCTTATTTGCCATCCGTATATTCTTTTCAGTGAAATGTCTCATGTCAATTGTTTTTTATTTTGAGAGTTACATATTAGTCTGGTGGGAGGTGTGGTAGAAGCACTATATTTTTTGGTGCTTTTTAGTGCTGCATGGATACTAAGCTTTGAAATTTCTGGTCTTTAAATAATCAGACATGGACAAAGCGACTATAGTAGTTTATACTTCTAGCACTTTTGGGGGTTCCTGTCTCCACACACCTTCATAAATATTTAATGTTATTAACCTTACTCATTTTTTCCTAATTTGATGAGTCACAATTGATCCAACTATTTTAATCTGCATTTGATTGAATACTAGTAAGGATAAGCGTCTTTTTATAATGCTTTGGGCATTTGTATTTACTCTAAAAATTATCCGTTTGTAGCTTTTGCCACTTAAAAATGAATCTTTAATTACACAAATAATTTACATCTTATTTATTTTTCGAGGTGTTTTGAGACGGCGAGTCTCGCTCTCTCTCTCTGTTGCCCAGGCTGGAGTGCAGTGCCACCATCTTGGCTCATTAAAGCCTCTACCTCCCAGGCTCAAGCGAATTCTCCCACCTCAGCCGCCTGAGTAGCTGGGATTACAGGCCAGTGCCACCATGCCCAGCTAATTTTTGTATTTTTAGTCGAGATGGGTTATACAGTTTGGCTGTGTCCCCACCTAAATCTCATCTTGAATTATAGTTCCCACTATCTCCACGTGTCGTGGGAGGGGCCTGGTGGGAGGTTACTGAATCATGGGGGCAGTTACCCCCATGCTGTTCTCATGATAGTGAGTGAGTTCTCTTGAGATCTGACGGTTCTATAAGGGGCTTTCCCCACTTTGCTCAACACTTCTCCTGCCTGCTGCCTTGTGAAGAAGGTGCTTTGCTTCTCTCTCACTTTCTGCCATGATTGTAAGTTTCCTGAGGCCTCCCCAGCCATGGAAAACTGCATGTCAGTTAACTCTCTTTCCTTTATAAATTATGCAGTCTCAAATATGTCTTCATTAGCAGTGTGAGAACAGACTGTTAACAACGGGGTTTTGTCCTGTTGTCCAGGGTGGTCTCAAATTCCTGAGCTCAAGCGATCTACCTGTTTGGCCTCCCAAAGTGCTGGGATTACAGGCGTGGGCCACTGTGCCCAGCTTGTCTTATTATTCTTAATCATGTTTTTAAAAAAGGAAAATTGCTGGTAAGGCTAAATTTCCCTTTTAATATCCTTCTGTCTCTTAACATATCACCCCAACACTTAGTTGCTTAAAATGACAATCATTTGTTCATGAGTCTACAGGTCGGCTGGGTGGTTCAACTGATTTGGGCTGACCTTGCTCATGCATCATTTCCTTGGTCAGCTATCTGGATGCCTGTGGTGTAGCTGGTCTGATGGCCTGGATTGGAGTGACTTTGCTTTCCTCCGTTTGTCTTTTGTATCCTTCCATTAGAGTGTTATGGGAATGTTCTCATCATGTGAGTCCAAGAAACATTCAGACACTTTTTGAAGACCCTTCTTGTGTCAGTTTTGCCTCTGTCCCATTGGCCAAAGCAAGTCACATGGTTAAGTACAGAGTTAGTGTGCTACTAAAAGGCGAGAGGCATGAAACTTTGGGGCCACTAATGTAGTCAGTCTACCATTGTGCTCTTTTGGCCACAACTAATCATATCCTTCCCATATGCAAAATATGCTCACCCCCTTTCTTGGATCCCCAAAAGATTATCCAATCACATCATTATGTTTGAAGCCTAGGATCTCATTATCATTATCGGCTCTGCTTGCGGCTCCTTGGATGCAATTTCTCTTGATCTGGGGACCCATAAGCTAAAAAGATAATTTATCTTCCCCTCCCAGTATACAATGGCAGGGACAGGAAAATTGCAATAGATACACCCTTTTAAAAGAATGGGAGGAACACTGCATCACTGCCGTAGCAATTCTACAATCCAGCTGGGAAAACATTGCCAGGTTCCCCTATATTGGGAAGGACTTCACTTCCAGGTATCCCTTACCACAGGGGTGGTGAATATCCCTTAATTAACACCCAATTCTTCTCACTGAGAGTGGCTTTCTTTTCTTCCTTTTTTTTTGAAAGAGGGCTTCTAATTTCTATGAAGTTTTCTAATCCACTATTTGCCAAGGTCCTTGGCTTCACCCTTGGAGATGTCCTTCTTTTCCCATTATCCTCCTTGGCCACTTCTGAGGAGAAAATAGGCATTTTAGGCAATGTCTTTCTCAGCCTTCTTCCTGTCCACAAACCTTTTTACATTTTGAATAATTTCTACTCAGGCCGGGGCATTTATGACAATGGACCATCCTCAGAAGCATTGTGGGTTTGCTAGGCTTCTCATTGCACTTAATGCCATTTGTCAAAAGCCACACCCATAATTTTTTGAGAACTTTATCTTTTTTAGACTTAACCACTGCTACTCTGGGCATGTCAGACATGTTCTAAAGACTCCTAGGTTCCCTGCTTTCAGGGACAGGAACCATACAGCAATGCCAAGTGTTCATTCAAGCTTCTGCTTATGCCAAATTTTCTATTGGCCCATTGGCCAAAGCAAATACATAGCTAAGCCCAGTGTTAGTATGGGCAGGCACTGCAAGAGGGTATGGATTCAGAGAAATATGAAAAATTGAGGCTTTACTGCAATCCATCTATCATAAACAGTAATTTTAAAAAGTTTGGTGTGATTTCTTGGGTGTGTGTGTACATAAATATTAACTGTATATGGTTCTGCATCTTGCTATTTTCACTTAGTAATATATTTTCTTTGAGAAATTTCTTTTAACTGCTATAAGAATTTCATTGTACAAATGTATAGTGCATTTTATTGAGCCATTTCTGTGACGAGCGAACATTTAGGTTCTTTCTAATTTTTTCATCATTACTTTATTTCATATTTCAAAGTACATCTCAAAGTCTGAGATGTACTTTTCCCCATCATTTTATTATCTCTGATATTATTATGATATCTTGCAAGTATTTGGAAGTTTTATTCTTAGTATATAGAATAATGATGCATCTTGTAATCAGTGTTGCTTTAGGTTTGATGAAATGTGATACAAACTTCGATGAATATTCTGCTTGGACTGATTTCTGAATCAGTTTAACCATTTATACTCTCAGCATTGCTTTCCACCCTTGACAATAGTTGGTTCATCATTAGAATGTTTTTGTGATTTGCCAACATGATAGATGTGAAATGATATCTCACTGCAATTTTAAATTTACTTGTCTGATTACTAGTTAGGTTAAACATTGCTTCATATTTATTGGCCATTTAGGTTTTCTTTCTACAAATTATCTATTTAGATCTTTTCCCCATTTTTGTAGGGTTATCTTTTTCTTGTTGATTTGTAGAAATTCTTCATATGTTATAGACACTAATCTTTTGTTGGCCTATTGCAAATATCTTCTTCCATTCTGAAGTTTAACTTCCTTGTTTATAGTGCTCTTTATTGTATAGACAATTTGAGTTTTAATGGAGTTGAATTTTAAAAATATTTTTTTAATGGTTTGAGATTTTTGTGTCATGTGTAAAAAATTATTAATTACTATTACTAGTAGTAGCAGCTACTATTTCTTGAACAGTTACCATGTGCTAGGCACTGTTCTAAGTATATTAACTAATTCAATTATCACAATAACTCTTTTGGATAGCCTTTATTATTAACCCTACTCTACACCTAGAAAACTGGGTGAACCAGTTTGTACTAGGTTAACTAATGCACCACCCCATAGATGACCACATCCTATTCCTAGAATCTGTGGTATTACCTTGCATGACTAAAGGATGGACTTTATATGGCAAAATATGTGATTAAATTAAGAGCCTTGAGATGGGGAAGTTGTCCTGAATTATTTGGGTGTGCCTCCAGTGTAATCATAAGTATCCTCATGAGAGGGAGGCAGAGGGAGGTACCACATAGAAGAGGAAAAGGCAGTGTGGCCACAAAGGCAGAAGTTGTCATGATGGAGCCACAAGCCAAGGAATGCCAGTACCTCCAGGAGCTGGAAGAGGCGAGGAACATAGAACATATTTTCATATTATTGTCTTTGGGGTTTTCCTCTTTAGTGAATTACCTGTTTATCCACTTTCCTATTGGGTTGTCTTTTTTTCTAGGAGATCTTCATATAGATTGGATACCTAGTTATGTGTGTGATACATACATATTTTTCAGGAGGTAACATGACTTTTTGTGTTGCTTATGTTTTTTTTGCCAAAAATTTACATTTTTATTTAGTCAACTTTTTTTTCTTTATATACATCCGTTTGTGATTATTATATATATTTCTAGAGATAGGGTCTCATTCTGTTGCCCAGGATGGAATGCAGTGGCCTGATCATGGCTAACTTGAACTCCTAGTCTCAGGCGATCCTTCCACTCAGCCTCGGAAGGAGGTAGGACTATAGGCACACACCACCACAACTAGCTAATTTTTTTTTTTTGAGATGGAGTCTTACTCTGTCACCCAGGGTGGAGTGCTATCTCAGCTCACTGCAACCTCTGCCTCTGGATTCAAGTGATTTTCCTTTCTCAACCTCCTGAGAAGTAGGGATTACAGGTGTGTGCCACCACACCTGACTAATTTTTGGATTTTTAGTAGAGACAGGGTTTCACCATGTTGGTCAGGCTGGTCTCGGACTCCTGACCTCAAGTGATCTACCTGCCTCAGCCTCCTAAGGTGCTGAGATTACAGGCAAGAGCCATCGCACCCAGCCTAATCTTTAAAGTTTTCTGTAGAGGTAGGGGTCTCACTGTGTTGCCCAGGCTGGTTTTGAACTCCTGGCCTCGAGTGATCCTCTGCCACAGCCTCTTAAAGCACTGGGATTACAGATATGAGCCACTACACTTGGGCTGTTTGTGATTTAAGAAGATTTTTTCTTGGCCAGGTGCGGTGACTCATGCCTGTGATTCCAGCACTTTGGGAGGCTGAGGAGGGAGGATCATGAGGTCAGGAGATTGAGACCATCCTGGCCAACATGGTGAAACCCCATCTCTACTAAAATACAAAAAATTAGCCTGGCATGGTGGTGTGTGCCTGTAGTCTCCAGCTACTTGGGAGGCTGAGGCAGAAGAATCGCTTGAACCTGGGAGGCGGAGGTTGCAGTGAGCTGAGATCACACCACTGCACTCCAGCCTGGCAACAGAGCAAGACTTGGTCTCAAAAAAAAAAAAAAAAAAAAAAAAATTTTTTTTTCTCAAACTTTATATTGTCTTCTAAAGCATTGACTTTTTGTAATGTTTGGGTTCTTTCATCTATCTGGAATCTATTTTTGAGAATAGCGTATAGGAACATAATTTTATTCCAAAATAGAGAGTCAGTTGCCTCAATACCATTATTAACAGGTCCAATTTTCTCTCACTGACTTGAAATAATGCAATCTACACATGAGCCCATTTCTGAGCTCTCATTTTTTTGATCCATCTCTCCTTACTGTAATATCAAACATTATTACTTTCTATAGTTTCATAATATGTTTTGATATTTGGTAAGGCAAGTTCTTCTTTCTTCTTTCCAAAACAATTATTTACTACTTTCACATATTTACATTTTTATGTGCATTTTAGGATCACCTAGATTATTGGAAGTGTGCTGAAAATTTTATTATAAAAAAAATCTCTCTTAGAGGGAGATCCAAGACGGCTGATCACTAGCAGCTCGTGATTGTAGCTCCCAGTGAAAGCGCAGAGAACAAGAGGACGCCACACTTTCAGACGAATTTTTGTTGCTCACACACCAGGAGATTTCCAGCGGAGGAGCCCGAGGGGTCACCAGCGCGACTCTTGTGGCCAGCGAGGCGGTTTTGCCGCTGCCTTGGTGCGGCGGTTCTTGGTGCAGAGTCAGAAAAGCACCATCAATCTTAACGCTGCTGTTTTGGCCGGCGCAGTGGGTTGCTCAGATTTTAGCACTGGGAATCAACAAGTTGGATGTCTACTCAGAAATCCAATTATAAAGACAGTAATTATAAAGACCACAGATGGATAAATCTATAAAGAAGGGAAGAAAACAGCCTAAAAACGCTGAGAATACCCAAAATCAGAACACCTCTCCCTCTGCAGGGGATCACAGTTCCTCATCAGCAACGGAACAAGGCCTGATGGAGAATGAGTGTGTTCCATTAACAGAATCAGCCTTCAAAAGGTGGATGATAAGAAACTTCTGTGAATTAAAAGAACTTGTTCTAACCCAATGCAAAGAAACTAAGAACTTTGAAAAAAGGTTTGACGAAATGTTAAGAAGAATTAACAATTTAGAGAGGAATATAAGTGAATTAATGGAGCTGAAAAACACAACACGAGAACTTTGCGAACTATGCACAAGTTTTAACAGCCGAATCGATGAAGCAGAAGAAAAGATATCAGAAGTCGAAGACCAACTTAATGAAATAAAACGAGAAGACAAGATCAGATAAAAAAGGATAAAAAGGAATGAGCAAAGTCTCCAAGAAATATGGGACTATGTGAAAAGACCTAATCTACGCTTGATAGGTGTACCTGAATGTGACGAAGAGAATCAATCCAAGCTGGAAAATATGCTTCAGGATATTATTCAGGAAAACTTCCCCAACCTAGCAAGGCAGGACAATATTTAACTCCAGGTAATACAGAGAACACCACAAAGATATTCCTCAAGAAGACCAACCTCAAGGCACACAATCGTCAGATTCACCAGGGTTGAAATGAAGGAGAAAATACTAAGGGCAGCCAGAGAGAAAGGTCAGGTTACCCACAAAGGGAAGCCTATCAAACTCACAGCAGATCTCTCAGCAGAAACCCTACAAGCCAGAAGAGAGTGGGGACCAATATTCAACATCCTTAAAGAAAAGAACTTTCCATCCAGAATTTTACATCCAGTCAAACTAAGCTTCCTAAGCGAAGGAAAAATAAAATCTTTTGTGAACAAGCAAGCACTCAGAGATTTCATCACCACAGGCCTGCTTTACAAGAGCTTCTGAAAGAACCACTACACATAGAAAGGAACAACCAGTATCAGTCTTTCTAAAAAATACCAAAAAATAAAGAGCATCAACATAATCAAGAATTTACATCAACTGATGGGCAAAACAGCCAGCTAACATCAAATGGCAGTATTAAACTCACATATATTATTATTAATTCTAAATTTAAATCGACTAAATCCCCCAATCCAAAGACACAGACAGGTAAAAAAAAGCCAAAACCCATCGGTATGCTGCATCCAGACCCATCTCACATGCAAGGATATACAAAGACTCAAAACAAAGCGATGGAGAAAGATTTACCAACCAAATGGAGAGCAAAAATAAATAAATAAATAAAAAGCAGGAGTTGCTTTAAAGCAACAAAGATCAAAAGAAGCAAAGAAGGATATTACATAGTGATAAAAGGATCAATGCAACAAGAAGAGCTAAAGATCCTAAATATATACACACCCAATACAGGAATACCCAGACATATAAGACTTATAAAGAGACTTAGTCTCCCACACAATAATAGTGGGAGACTTCAACATCAATGTTAGACAGATCAAGGAGACAGAAAATTAACAACGATATCCAGGATTTGAACTCAGATCCGGAACAAGTAAATTTAATTAACATTTATAGAACTCTCCACTTTGAATACACAAAATATACACTCTTATCAGTACCACATCACATCTATTTACAGGTTTCAATGAAATATTGGTTGGCTGCTTGTTATTTTCTTCCCTCATTTTTTTTTTCATGTCTTTATTATTAAGCACAATTATAGGCATACCCATTTTTAGACTGCATTCTAGCCCGGGCAATAAAGCAACACCCCTGTTCTCTCTCCCTCTTCCTCTTTCTCTTTCTTCCTATCCTTCATTCTTTTTCTTTCTTTCTTTAAAAAAACAAACAAACAAAAACCAGAAAAACTGTATGATTGGCTCTCTTTTGTATCACGCTGGAGGTCATAAGAGGTTAAATATGGAAGGGGCAGAACTGGACCCAGAAAGAGCACTTAGAAGACACAGACATGATTAGTCTAGTGCCCTTCTCTGGGGTACTTGTATGGTGAGCATTAGATACCAATGTCAGAGATACTTAGATGCTAGCAATATTTTTTACCCAATAGAAAAAATTAACTTCATATTCATTCATCAGAGTTATTAAGCATGTATTATAAGAAAAAACAAATCTTCCTTTTCTCAAAAATGGTTTCTCTCTCCAGGTCATTTTCAATGATTATTCAGTTAAGTCTTACAGTTACACTATTTCTTGCACTTTTCTTATTAGGTGTATGCCAAGGCACTTTATGGCACTGGTAGCTTTCTTTTCCTACCGTAAAACTGGTTAGTGCCAATACATAGGAGCAACTGATTTTTTGCTATATAGAAGTTTGACTTTATTATAGTTGTCAAATTTATGTGTTTTTTAAAAAATTTTTTTACTGTAATAGCTTCCAGATTTTAAATTAAGGAAAGTTTTGTAACAATCATCATGTTGGATATTCACCTGTCTTTTTTTCTAATACTTGCATAGTTTCATTTTTTGACTTTTAGGTCTCTAATCTGTTTGGAATTTATCTTGGGGTTTGATATAAAGGATGGACCCAGTTTTATTTTCTTGTCGGTCACTATCCTAGTGCACCAACTCCATTTTATTCTTAAAGCCTATCTTTCCCCACCGATTTGAGATACTGCCTAATGTAAACTCAGCGTTCTTATTTCTGGACTTTCTCTTCTGTTTCATTGGTCTGTCTAGTCATGCACAGTACTGTACTGCCTTAACCATGGAGGCCTTCTACCGAGTTTTCATACCTAGTAGGGCTGGGTGTGTGTCATTTATTTATTTTGGCTCTCAGTGGGCCCTTTCATTCTGCAGACACATATCTATCTTCTGTTGTGGGAGATGTTTATTTTTATTTTTTCTCCTTTTCCTTCGCTAATTTTCTTGTGTAGTTTCTATCTTTCTATTCCTTGATGACCAGTTCTAGAAGAGCTTTGGGCCTCCGATTCATTCTTTAGATGTGTTGGCACTTTTATTACCTTCTTAATATCAACCGTTCAATTTTTATTAAGACTGGTTCTTTTTTCATGGCCTATTCTTTTTATTGAATGGACGTGGTATCCTCCCATATTTTTCTAAGTATATAAAATATTCTCATGGTAAATGATTCTGTTCCAGTTGCACTATTGATTCTGTTTCCTTTGAATGAGCTCTCCCGTTTGGTTAGTTTGTCTCTCCCTTGTGGTGTAGACAGTCCTCAACTGGAGATCTGTCATTGCACACCTATTTTTAGTGGAGAATCCCTTAGCACCTGTCTGTTGCCTGTTATGATAATTGACCTATTAAGTCACCTCTGACCCAAGCCTTCTCTTGCTCTTGGTTTCTGCTGTGAGCATGAAACATCTTCTGTTTTACCATCCTTTTCTTTTCCTTCTCCTTCCCCTTCCCCTCCCCTTCCCCTTCCTGTCCTCTTCCTCTTCCCCTCCCCTTCCCCTCCCCCTCCCCTTCTCCCTCTCCCTCCCCCTCCACCTCCCCTCCCTTCCCCTTGGCCTCCCCTCCTCTCCCCTCTCCTTTTCTTTCCTTTCCTCTTATCCTGGGCAATGGCATTCCTTTGCTACTTTTTGTTTTGGACTTTCAGGGATTGCTCACATTTTGTAGTCAGCCGGAGCAATCCTTCCTGTTTTGAGCATAAGTATATAGTAATTGGTAAAATTTAGCCCAGTATTTTAATAGATTTGCTGCAGGAGTAGGAGACTACCCTTGATTTAGTTTATCATCTTGAAACTGCAACTTCATTGTGTTTTCTCTTTTCTTTCCTTTTTAAAATTTTGAATTTTTTTTTTTTTTTTTTTTTTTTTTTTTTTTTATTTTTTTTTTTTTTTTTTTTTTTTTTTTTTTTTTTTGTATTTTTTTTTTTTTTTTTTTTAGGATTCATGGTTAACGTTTTTCCCAGTTAAAAAGAATATGTTGGAATATACATAACATAAAATTTACCATCTTAATCATTGTAAAATGTACAGTTCAGTGGTATTAGATACATTAGTAATATTGTGCAAACATCACCGCCATCTTTCTCCCAGATTCTTTTCATCTTGTGAAAGTGAAATTGGATACCTGCTAAACCACTTCCCATTAGCCCTCCCTCTAGTACCTGGATGCCACCATCCTGCTTTCTGTTTCTATGAATTTCACTACTCTAAGGACCTCATATAAGTGGACTCATACAGTATGTGTCTTTTTGTGACTGACTTATTTCACTTAACATAATGGCCTAAAGGTTTATCCATGTTATATATCAGAATTTCTTACCTTTTTTGTTGTTGTTGTGTTGTTGTTTTTGACACAGAGCCTCACTGGAGCCTCTCTGTCACCCAGGCTGAAGTGCAGTGGTGCCATCATGGTTCACTCCTTGACCTCCCAAGTTCAAGCAATCCTCCTAGCTCGGCCTCCGGAGTAGCTGGGACTACAAGGCGCATGCCACCACACCTGGCTAATTTTAAAATTTTATTGTGTAGAAGAAACTGGGTTTTGCTATGGGCTCAAGTGATCCTCTTGCCTTGGCCTCCTAGAGTGCTGGGATTATAGGTGTGAGCTACTGTGCCTGGTATTCTTACCTTTTTATGGCTGAATAGCATGTGTATACCATGTTTTGCTCCTCCATTCATTTACTGATGAACACTTGAGTTATTTCCACATTTTAGCTATGGTGAATAATGCTTCTGTCGACATGAGTGTACACATATCTCTTTGAGACCCTGTTTTCAATTCTTGTGTGTGTATCCCCAGAAGTAAAATTGCTGGATCACGTGGTAATTTTTTTTTTTTTTTTTAATTTTTAAGGAAGCGCAGTACTGTTTTCCACAGTGGTTGTACCATTTTACATTTCCACCAGCAGTGGACCAAGGTTCCAGTTTATCCACATCCTTCCCAACAGGTTATTTTCTGTTATTTTTTTTTGTGGTACTCATCCTAAAGAGTATGAGGTGATAGCTCATTGTAGCTTTCATTTGCATTTCTCTAATGCTTACTGGTGCTGAGCATCTTTTCATGTGCTCCTTGATCATTTGTGTGTCTTTAGAGAAATGCCTATTCAAATCCTTTGCTTCTTTTTGAATAAGGTTGTTTATTTTTTTTGTTTTATTTTGGATATTAATCCCTTAATCAGATGTGTGACTTGTAAATATTTTCTCCCATTTTGTGAGTTGCCTTTTTACTTTGTTGATATTGTCTTTTGATGCACAAAAATTTTAAAGTCCAGTTTGTCTGTTTTTACGTCTGTTGCTTATGTCTTTGGTGTCATATCCAGGAAATCATTGCTAACTCCAGTGCTGTGTAGCTTTTGCCCTATGTTTTTTTCTGAGGCTTTTATGGTTTTAAGTCTTACATTTAGGTCTTTGATCTATTTTGAATTAATTTTTATTATGGCATTAGGTTAGGGTTCAACTTTATTATTGCATGTGGATATTCAGTTTTCCCAGTACCATTTCTTAAAAAGACTATTCTTTTCCCATTGGATGATCTTGGCATCCTTTCAAAAATCATTTATTTGACTATGAGAAAGTTTATTTCTGGGCTCCGTATTTTGGTCTATATGTCTGTCTCTCTGTTAGTACCACACTGTTCTGACTACTGCAGTTTTATAGTATGTTTTGAAATCAGGAAGTGTAAATCCTTCCACTTTGTTTTTCTTTCTTAAGATTCTTTTGTCTGTTTGAGTTCTCTAGAGATTCCTTAAATTTTAGGTTGGGTTTTTCTATCTTTGCAAAAAATATCATTGGGATTTTAATAGGGACTATATTGAATCTGTAGGTAGCTTTGTGTAATATTGACATCTTAACAATATAAGCCTTCCAATCTATGAACATGGAATGTATTTCCATTTATTTGTGTTATCTTTAGTTTCTCTCAGCCATATTTTGTACAATAGTTTTTGTTGTTCAGTCTTTCACCTCCTTGGTTAAGTTCCTAAGTTTTTATCCTTTTTGATGCTATTGTAAATGGAATTGTTTGCTTAACTTCCCGTTCAGGTATTTCATTGCCAGTGTATAGAAATGCAACTGATTTTTGTGTGTTGATTTAATATCCTGCTACTTTGCTGACTCATCTATTAGTTCTAAAACTGTTTTTGTAGACTCTTTAGGGGTTTCTACATAAGACCATATAATCTGTGAATGGAGAGAATTTTACTTCTTTCTTTTCAATTTGGATGTCTGAAAATATTATTATTATTATTTCAGATGGAGTCTTGCTCTGTTGCCCTGGCTGGAGTGCAGTGACACGATCTAAGCCTACTGTAACCTCTGCCTACTGGGTTCAAGCGATTCTCCTGCGTCAGCCACCCGAGTAGCTGGGATTACAGTCTCCCACCACCAAGCCCAGCTAATATTTTGTATTTTTTAGTAGAGATGAAGTCTCGCCATATTGGCTAGGTTGGTCTTGAACTCCTGACCTCAGGTGGTCCACCTGCCTTGGTCTCCCAAAGTGTTCAAATTAGAGGTGCGAGCCATTGTGCCCGGTTGAAAAGAATTTTTTTTTGAGATGGAGTCTTACTCTGTTGCCCAGGTTGGGATGCAGTGGTGTAATCTCAGTTCACTACAACCTCCATCTCCTAGCTTCAAGTGATTCTGCTGTCTCAGCCTCCTGAGTAGCTGGGATTACAGGTGCTTGACACCATGCCAAGCTAATTATGGTATTTTTAGTAGAGACAGGGTTTTACCATGTTGTCCAGGTTAGTCTTGAACTCCTGACCTCAAATGATCTGCCTGCCTTGGCCTCCCAAAGTGCTGAGATTACATGCATGAGCCACTGTGCCCGACCACTGGAAATGATTTTAATTTATTAAAAAAAATTAGAAAATTATATCCACTATCCAGAGTTATATTTGTATGCATGAACAGATTATAACAATTTATGGTAGGTACTTATTTATTTGTACTTTAAATAATAAGAAATATAGCAATGAGTTGCTTAAAAATGCAAAATACAGTAAAGTATAAAAGTTAGAATTCTTGGCCAGGTGTGGTGGCTCACGCCTGTAATCCCAGCACTTTGGGAGGTCGAGGTGGGAGGATCACGAGGTCAAGAGATTGAGACCATCCTGGCCAACATGGTGAAACCCTGTCTCTACTAAAAATACAAAAATTAGCTGGGTGTGGTGGCGCACACCTGTAGTCCCAGCTACTCAGGAGGCTGAGGCAGGAGAATCCCTTGAACCTGGGAGGTGGAGGTTGCAGTGAGCTGAGATCGCACCACTGCACTCCTGCCTGGTGACAGAGTGAGGATCCATCTCAAAAAAAAAACCCAAAACGAAACTAAGCAAAAGTTGGAATTCTCCCAAGTTGTTTTTT
>NW_016107391.1:9075203-9087521 GCF_001604975.1 Cebus imitator | reverse complement strand
CTCGTGATCCACCCACCTCGGCCTCCCAAAGTGCTGGGATTACAGGCTTGAGCCACCGCGCCCGGCTTTTTTTTTTTTTTAATGTATCAGTTACTTAATTAGGTTCTTGGTAAGACATTTGGTACACCAATTTGTGAGGATAAGCTCCTTTCCTCAGGGCAAATAGAAGAAAAAAAAATACTTGTGAGTAGCCCTGGAGATGAGAAACAGCTTTGATTTTTGATAAATTTGTAAGTCCACAGCTTCCTGATCAACCCTGCACTGCTTTGTAATCCCATATTTCTCTTTATCTGTGTCAAAGATCTCACCTTCCTGATTTCTGTGCTTTCTCAGTTGCTTCTTGAAGTAAGCATCAGTGAGATTATTTGGGATTTTTCACATTGCCAATATCAATTTTTGTGGATGTGACAATGATAATTTCTGGTATGTTCTACAAAGAGGAACTTGCTTGAAGACCAGAGGTCTAGTCACAAGCAGCTCAGCTGCTTCAGAAAAGCCACCCTCTTGCCTCTGTAGTGCCCAGTGAAGACAATCAGGTGGTCCCGGGAGCGATGCTGGCTCACTGTTTTCTTGAATGCTGACTGAAGGGTTTTTTTTTTTTTTTTGCCGTGACTTGACAGCTTTAAAGGCACATCTTCAATAGGGTAATATCTGTAGCCATTTTGCAAAGCTTACCTACCTGAGTACTACCATTCTCATCACCACCAGTTTATTTGTTTTGTGACAGTGGCAAGAACCTTCTCCTTTCTCTTTTCAATCCTGGATTTAGTGGCTGAGTAGTTCCTCTTGTACTGGAATACACAGCAGATAGGGGATATCTGCCAGTTCCTCTGATGAGGACAGGATTTCAGCTGTCGTGGGACTTCCCCTTCTTGGGAGCTTTGGCCTTGAGGTTACTGCTTTTCACCTTGTCACCAGCATCAGCCTTCTTGGCTTCATGTTTCTTCTCTTCAGTATCAGGCTTCTCGACTTTTTACCTACCTTTTTGCAAGACCTCTGTCTAGATTATTGAATTATTTATAGTCTAGGTTTAACTTAAAAGTTATGTTCATTATATAGAAAAGTACAGAGGAGTGTGTAGCAAATACTGATGTGTAATCATCACTTACTCTCTGCTGCTCTGCTCTATCAAATGTCAATGCCATATTTAGATTAATTTTATTTAGATTACAAAATAGTAGAAAAAGTCTTATAGTGTTGAATTTCATTTCACATCCTTTCCTTCTCCTATTCTCTTTGCTTCCACTCCTGAGGTAACCATTAATGTGGATTCTTTGGTTGTCATCATGTATACTTTATTACATATAAATGTAGTAATGGACAATGCATAGTGTGATATTTTGCATATTTAAAAACGTTATATACATTGCATATTGTATACATCTTTATACAATTTCTTTTTTCTTTTGTGTTTTTTTTTTTTTTTTTTTTTATTTTTTTTTTTTTTTTTTTAGACAGAGTCTTGCTCTGTCACCCAGACTGTAGTGCAGTGGCATGATCATAGTTCATTGTAACCTCAAATTCGTGACCTCAAGTGATACTCCCACTTTAGTCTCCTGAAGCATTAGGATTGCAGGTGTGAGCCCCGGCACCCGGTCTAATTTCATTTTTAAACTTGCTTGACATTTATCCATTAATACATATAAATCTAATTTATTTATTAAATATTTCATTCTGTAAATATATCATGATTTATCTGTTCTTTTGTGATGGTCATTTAGGTTGTTTCCAGTTTTTCTCTGTTACAAGCAGTGTTATTGTGAACCTTCTAAAAATGTGTCTTTGTGCAAATGTACTAGAGTTTCTCTAGGGTATATACTTAAAAATGTAACTGCTGGATTGCAAGGTGTCTAATCAAGTCTTTAACTTAATTAGATTTTGCCAAATTGCTCTCCAAAGTGGTGGTGTCAGTTTGCACTCCAGTATAAGATATCCTATTTTTCCAGGTGCTCATCAACACTGGGTGTTATTGAACTTATTAATTGCTGTCACTCTTGTGAGGTTGAAACTGTATTGCAATGTATATTTAAACAGCATTTTCCTGATTATTAATGAGATTGAGTAAACTTTCATTTGTTTACTGGCCATCAAGTTTCACTTCTGTGATCTGCATGTTCATGTCTTTGTCCGATTTGTATTGGATTATCTTTTTCTTATTAAGAATTTCCCTATGTAGTCCGAATACTAATGCATTATTTATTTTATGACTATAAATATTTTGCTTCAAATTATATGTCTTGAGTTTTTACTTTGCTTATGGTATCTTTTGAAGTATAGCCTTTAAAATGCTTGTTTGTGAAATAGGTAGTGTAACCACATGGTTAACACTATTGTAAGTACTCAATTTCGTTGATACTTTTGTCTGTCCCTGCAGCAATACAACTGTGTTTTAATTATTATAGCTTTATAAGACACTTTACCTGGTAAGATTAATTCTGTCATTCCCTACTCCCCAGATTGTTTTGGTTATTCTTGGCCTTATTTGATTGGATTTAATTGGAATTACAGTTATGTACTGCACAACCATGTTTCAGTCAATGATGGACCACGTATGTCATGGTGGTCCCATAACATCATAATGGAGCAAAAAAATTCTGTGTGTAGATACATTTAGATACACAAATACCTACCATTGCATTACGATTGCCTATAGTATTGAGTACTGTAACATGCTGTACAGGCTTGTAGCCTAGGAGCAATATGCTGTATCATATAGGCTAGGTATGTAGTAGGCTATAGCGTCTAGGTTTGTGTTAACTACAGTGTTCACACAATGATGAAACTACTTAACGATGCATTTCTCAGAACACATCCCTGTCCTTAAGTGGTACATGACTGTACATAACATTTATAAATTGATTTGGGGGAAAACTTCTACTTTTAGGATACTAGGCGTTCCTAGTCATGAATATAACATATGCCATCCTTTAAAAATTTTGTTTATTTTTTTGAGACAGAGTCTCTCTCTCGTCACCCAGGCTCCAGTGCAATGGCATGATCTTGATTACTACAACCTCTGCCTCTCTGGTTCAAGCGATTCTCTTGCCTCAGCCTCCTGAGGAGCTGGGATTACAGGCACCTGCCACCACACCTGGCTAATTTTTGTATTTTTAGTAGAGATGGAGTTTTGCCATGTTGGCCAGGCTGGTCTCGAACTCCTTACCTCGTGACCTGCCCGCCTCAGCTCCCAAAGTTCTGGGATTACAGGCATGAACCACCATGCCTGGCCATGTCATCATTTACATAAGTCTTTAAAATGTCTTTTATAAACATATAATTGTCTTCATAAAACATCTGTGTACTTTTTGGTTAGATTTCTCTTTTTGATATGTTGTGTTTTTGTGCTATTATGTATTACTTAAAAATTACATTTTCTAATTGTTTGTTGCTATTATGTAAGATCACAACCAAGTTTTCTATATCTATTGGCAAAGTTGCCAAACTCTTACTAGTTCTTAATAGTGTATCTTTAGAAACTCTTGGATTTTCTACATATTTACATCCACTCTAAATAATGATACTTTAACTTTTCCTCATGCAGTTCTTATGCTTGCCATATGTCTGTCTGTCTCTCTACCTCACTATACTTGCTGGAACCTGCAGCTCCATACTGAAAGGGAGGCATATTTGATTTGTTGTTTACTCTAAAATGAATGGGTTTAATGTTTCACCTTAAATATGATGTATTGTTTAGTTAACCTCCATTAAGATAATTTTAATAGCTGCTATAACAAGCATCAAAATCTTAGTGTCTATAATAAAAAATAAGTTTATTTCTTGCTCAATTATATTTCAAAACATGTATTGCTGATGCTGGCCAGTCTCCAAAAGATCACACAAGTGGGCTGAGTGTGGTGGCTCATGCCTATAATTCTAGCACTTTGGGAGGCCAAGGTGGGTGGATCATTTGAGCCTAGGAGTTCCAAAGCAGCCTGGAAAACCCTGTCTCTACAAAAAACACAAAAATTAGCCAGGATGATGATAGGTACCTGTAGTCCTAGTTACATGGGTGGCTGAGGCAGGAGGATTGCTTGAGCCTGGGAAGTTGAGGCTGTAGTGAGCCAAGATTGCGCCACTACACTCCGGCCTGGCTAACAGAGAGACCCTGTCTCTCGCAGAGCAGGATTTCATGGACTAGGCCTGGAAGTGGTGTGCACCACTGATGCCTGCTTTCAGAACAAACTCCAGGAGATCACCAGGTGATGTGCAGCCCTCTCCTTTAGGTCCTGATGTAGTTCCTTGTCATGTGGGATCTGTGAACTCAAAAGTCAAGTCCCAGCCCTCCCATGCCCCCAGTGAATGACCAGTGGTGCCCCATGCATAGGAAAAAGCACAGTAAGAATTTGTATTCAGAAAAAGGAAGAAGAGGAGACATGTAGCCATACCTGGTCAGTAGCAATGATTAAAAGCTGCCAAGTAGGCATCGGGAGGTCCCTCTGCATACTCAGTTTCAAGTGCCAGTAGTCTCATCCAAAGATCATTACTAGAGGGAATTCTCAAATCTGATTTATTTCCTAAGGAAACTGCTTTCTATTCCTTGTTAGAAGTGTGTGTGTGTGTGTGTGTGTGTGTGTGTGTGTGTGTTTATTAAGGGGGGTGTCTTGCCTTGTTTCTCAGGCTGGACTAGAACTCCCAGGCTCAAGAGTTCCTCTTGCCTCAACTTCCTGAGTAGCTGGGATTACAGGGGCAGCCACTGCAATTGGCAGGGGTTTGTTTTTTATTTTTGTTTATTTTGTGACAGGGTCTCACTCTGTTGACCACGCTGGAATACAATGGTGTGATCTCAGCTTACTACAACCCCCTCCACCTAGGCTCAAGCAATCCTCCCTCCTCAGCCTCCTGAGTAGCTGGAACTACAGGTGTGTGCACCACCATGCCTGGCTAATTTTTTAAATTTTTTGTAGAGACGAAGTTTTCCTATGTTTCCCAGGCTGGTCTTGAACTCCTGAACTCAAGTAATCCATTGGCCTCAGCCTCCTAAAGTACTGGGATTACAGATGTGAGCCATTATGCCTGGCCCAGAGTTTTTAAAAATGATGAATGGGTATTGAATTTTATCAAGTGGTTCTGTATCTACTCAGTATCTACTGAGGTGATCACAATTGTTTTTCTTTAATATGTTAATAAAATGAATTACATTAATGGATTTTCTAAAGTTGATCTATACTTGTATTACTGGGCCATTCTCTTCTTGATCATGAGGTATTCTAAAATCTGATTTACTAGAATTTTATTTAGAATTTTCCTGTCTATTGCTCCTAAGCGAGATTGGCCCATAATTTTCATTTCTTTTACTGTTCTCATATGGCATTTGTTTCAGGGTTTACTAGTGTCATAAAATGAATTGAGCTTTTCCTTTTCTATTTTCCGAAACATTTTATATAAGATAGAATTGCCTCTTAAACTGTCTGGGCCTAGTGCTTTTGTTTTTGTGTGTAGATTAACTATTGATTTGCTTTCTTTTATACACTTACTTGGGTTTTCCATTCTTTTTGAGTTTGTTTTGGCAAACCATTTTTTCTAGGAAATGGTTCATTTCATTTAAGTTTTTATATAATTGCATAAAGTTGTTCATGGTGACCTGTTGTTTTAAAAAATCTTTGCTTCATCTGTGATAACTGTGTCTTCTTCATTCCTACTATTGTTTACAGTCTTTTTCCTGGTCAGTCCTGCTGTGCATTTGCTATTCTATTAGTTTTTGCGAAGAGTCAACTCTCATTTTCTTCAATCCTTTTTATAATTTGTTTTCTACTTTTAAAATGCCACCTTTTCCTACTCTATTTTTGACCTTCTTTCTTTGGTTTTACTCTGCTGTTCTATTTGTAATTTCTTGCATTAAGTGCTCAGATCTCTGATATTAGTCTTCTATTCCTTCCTAATGTCATCATTCTTTTATAATGTGTACATTTCTATTACTTCATGTGCAGTATAAAATTCTGATATATATCCCTAATATATATTCAAAAATAATATATGATTTGATATATCTGTGTATATCAAGATATATATATATACGCATAGGTATATCTCTGATAATTTAATTGGAAATATTTTCTAATTTCCATTGTGATTTCTTCTTTGACTTCTGTATTAACTGGGTGTTTGTTTGTTTGTTTTTGAGACAGATTCTTGCTCTGTTGCCCAGGCTGGAGTACAGTGGTGTGATCTCGGCTGACTGCAACCTCCACCTCCCGAGTAGCCGGGACTACAGGTGAGTGCCACTGTGCCCACCTAATTTTTGTAGTTTTAGTAGAGACAGGATTTCACCATGTTGGCCAGGCTGGTCTCAAACTACTGACCTCAAGTGATCTGGCCACCTTGGCCTTCCAAAGTGCTGGGATTACAGGCGCGAGCCACTGTGCCCAGCCTAATTATACGTATAAGTCTCCAAATGTATGGAGATTCTTTGATCATCTTTTTAGTCATTGATTTCTGTTTTACTGAATTGTGGTCAGATAATATGCTCTATGAATTTGATTCTGTGGTAGTTATTGAAATTTTTCTGTGGCATTGCACCTCGTAAATGGTTAGTTTTTTGTATAGTTTCATGTGAGTTTGAAAAAAATTGTATTTTTTCTAACTTCTATGTGTAGGGTTCTATATACATCTATGGATCAAACTTATTGTGTGTTTCAAATCTTCTATATTTTCATCAGCTTTTTTTTTTTTTTTTTTTTTTTTTTTTTTTTTTTTTTTTTTTTTTTTTTTTTAAAGTACAATGGTGTGGTCTCGACTCACTGCAACCTATGCCTCCTGGGTTCACGTGAGTCTTGTGCCTCAGCCTACTGAGTAGAGGTGCTGCTGTTGTAGGCATGCCACCATGCTCAGCTAATTTTTGTACTTTTAGTAGAGATGGGGTTTTGCCATGTTGGCCAGGCTAGTCTCGAACTCTTGACCTCAAGTGATCCACCACCTCCACTTCCTGAAGTGCTGGGATTACAGGCATGAGCCACTGTGTCCAGCCGTTCTTATCAGTTTTTATTTGTCCAAGACAATTATTGAGAGAGCTATGTTAAAGCTTCCTGCTGTGATGATAGGTTTGTCAGTTCCTCATAACACTATCAATTTTGTTTTATATATTTTGAGGCTATGTTTTTAGAGTTTATTTTATCTGCCTGGTGAGTGGATACTTTTATCATGTAGTAACTCTCTTTATTCTTGCTGTTTGCCTTAAAGTCTATTGTCAGGTATTAATATGACTACAACAGTTTATTTTAAAAAAATTATTACTTGGTGTGTATTTCTAATCCATTGTTTAAACAATTTATGTATATTTTATCTAGATATAATTCACATACCATCAAATCTATCATTTTAAAGTATACAATTCAATGGTGGTTATAGTTTATTCACAGAGTTGTGCAATAATCACCACTATCTTTTTCCAGAACATTTTAATCTACTGCCAAAGAAATACTATTCCTGTTGGCTGTCAATCTCCATTTGCCTCTCCCCCAGCCCCTGGCAGCCATGAATCTTTCTGTCTCCATTGATTTGCTTATTCTGGGCATTTCATATAAATGCACTCATATGACACATGCCCTACCGCTGTGTCTGTTTTCTTTCACATAGCATAAGGTTTTCAAGGTTCATCCAGGTTGTAGCATGAATCAGTATTTCACTTCTTATTATGGCTCAATAACAATCAGAGTTTCTTCTGATACTCTTTCATACTTTTTTTGGCTTCCTGGAGCTAATGGTTAAATTTTTCTCTACATCACTGTTTCCCTGAAGATAAATTTCTTTGAATGTCTCAGGTTTATTCAGAGTCTCAGTTGACAATGTTTCACCTGGCTTGCATCCCAGGTTTTATCTCTGTTCCCACTTGCGTATCAAAACTCAAGCCCCAATTTGCTCATACTTCCTTGTATTTATCTTTCTCTTTTTTGTTTCTTGTGGTTTTTGTTTCTCTTGGCTATGCATTTGTAAAGGTATTTGTTTTCTTTTCTCCAGCATTTCTGGGTAGTAGTGGATTTTTTTTTTTTAAAAACATGGTTCACGATATTGACAGAAATAGAAGTCTTTTAATAAACATTTTAATGTAAGATATAACATAATGCACAAAAGTACATATAACACAAATGCACAGCTCCATGAATAATTGTAATCACTACCAGGCCAAGGAATAGAACATTGCAAACACCAAAGAACCTCTCTTTGTGCCTCTTCTCAGTAGTAATCTCTTCTCTTTTCTCATGATTCTGACTTCTGGGATAACCATTTCCTTGTCTCTCTTCATAGTTTTGTTACTTATATGTGTCTGTGATAAAGGATGGTTTAATTTAATTTTGGCTGTTTTTGAGCTATAGTTACCCTTTTGTTTGACATTATGTTTGTGAGACTTCTTTGTAATGTTTGTGTAGCTGTTCTTAGCTCATTTTCATTGCTGTATTCCATGATATAAACATATCAGAATTTTTTTCTTTGTTCTGCTACTGAAGGACAGTTGCGTTGTTTCCAGCCTTTGCTATTACAACAAATTCTGCAGTGATTATTCACATGTATTCTGGTGTAATATATTCCAGCAACATTTATTGAAAAAGTTTATCTTTTCCCCACCAGTCTTCAGTGCTACCTCTGCTATATATAACACTTTCATATATGCATGCATTTATTTCTGATTCCTGTATTCAGTTTCATTGATCTGTTTGTCTAATGTTGCTCAATTACATATTGTCTTAATTACTATGACTTTATCTTAAGTCTTATATTTGATAGAGTAAGTCCTCCCAAACTTTTTTTTTTTTGAGATGGGGTCTCACTTTGTCACCCAGGCTGGAGTGCAGTGGTACAATCTTGGCTCACTGAAACCTCTGCCTTCCAGGCTCAAGTGATCCTCCCATCTCAGTCTTACCAGTAGCTGGGACTACCAGTGCACACAACCACATTTGGCTAATTTTTGTATTTTTGGTAGAGACATGGTTTTGCCATGTTGCCCAGGCTGGTCTTGAACTCCTGAGCTCAAGTGATCCACTTGCCTTGGCCTCCTGGAGTGCTGGGATTACAGGTGTGAGCCACCATGCCCAGCCCCTCCCAGACATTTTTCTTCAAGAATTTCTTAGCTATTTTTGACCTTTTACACTTTCCTATAAATTTTAGCATTAGCTCACCAAAATCCCTTCTTAAAATTATAATTGGGATTGCAGTTATTCTCTAAATCAGTTTGGGATAAATTAACAGTTATATTATTAAATTTTCCAATCCATCAACATGGTATATCTTTCAATTTAATGTTTTTAACATCTCTCAAAATTCTAGAGTTCCCTTCAAAGAGATCTTGTATATCTTTATTGATTTTATTCCTAGGTACTTAAAAATGTTATTATAAATGGTTTTTTAAATTCATTTTTTGTTAGACAATTTCTTTATTATTACTTATTAAGCACCACTTAATACTGCAGAAAATTTCAAATCACCCTTGATAACCCGCTTTCTTTTCTCCCACCCGAATTCTTGATCAAGAGTTTTTCAAGTAAAGACATGCTCTTCTGTCTTCTGTATAAAACTTTATGAAATAAAGGCAAAAGATTGTGTACATCTTGCTGGAAAATGCTGCCCAGGGCTCTGGAGATGGTGGCTGCCCAAGCTGCCTTCACTGTCTAGGTCCTGAAAGACTTGCTTTCTGAAGAGACAGTTCGTGAACAACAGTCTTTCATTCAGAGGGTTGAAAACTTTCTCTCAAAGTCTCAGCCTGGTCTCTTGCCTTAGTTGTTGTAAATAGGCTCTCATCACTTCATCTTCCTGTTTGTTTGCAGGTTTGGCATAAATCACATTAAGTAGAAAACCACGCTCTCCAGGAACAGGAAAGTTAGTAATTCCCAGTGTCTAAATTTCTTTCTCACCTTGGTTTTTGGAACTGTACTTTTTGGAGTTTCTTCAGACACTCAGAAATGTAGAGAGTTATATATATCAAGGTCCTATCAGCCTCATTCTTAATTTTATAGTTCTTGAAGAAGACATTGGCCTTGAAGTAATCGATGTCTTCACCAGCAACATCTGTATCTTCTGTCTCTCTGGGGGCAGATCCTTTGAACTGACTTCTGATGGGTAACAGTGCCGTGTTTCCAATGAGTTTGGTGTCAGGATCCAAACTCATTGTCAGAGTGGTAAGCCGGCATCTTGTGGTAAGCCCAGGTTTGAACCTGGAGGAGTAGGATCGAGTTAGAGTGGAGAGCTGTGGTCTGGCAGCCCAGGCAGGGTAGGCCAAAAAATTCATTTTAACTGTTGCTGTTATAGAAAAATAGAATTATTTTTGTTGTGTTAATTTTTTATCATCAACTTTGCTAAACTCTCTTGCTAATTTTAATAATGTATTTTGTGTATTCATTTTAATTTTCTTTTTGTGGAGACAGGGTTTTGCTCTGTTGCCCAGGCATGCAGTGACACAATTATAGCTCACTGCAGCCTCACCAGCCTCAAGTGAGCTTTTCAAGTAGCTGAGACTACAGGCATATGCCACCATGCCCAGCTAATTTAATTTTTTTTTTGTAAGACTGAGTCTGGCTTTGCTGCCCAGGCTGGTCTGGAGCTTCTGGCCTCAAGCAATTCTCCCATCTCAGCCTGCCAAAGTGTTGGGACTACAGGCATGAGTACCTCGCCCAGCCCCTCATTTGGATTTTTCAACATACACAGTTATATAGTCTTCTTTCTTTCCAATTCTTACACCTTTTGTTTCTATTTCTTATTTTATTGATCTGGCTAGGACTACAGTGTGCAATGCTAAGTCAAAGAGGCCATAGTGGATCCTTGTCTTATTCTCTGTCAAAAAGGGGGCACTCTCAGTGTTTTACTTTGTTTTTACTTCAGTGAAGCATGTTTGT
The DNA here is from genome assembly GCF_001604975.1 of Cebus imitator. Lineage (NCBI taxonomy): Eukaryota > Metazoa > Chordata > Mammalia > Primates > Cebidae > Cebus > Cebus imitator. Next base: position 9,076,701 of record NW_016107391.1, on the reverse strand, counting down.
TATAGACCTTCATCTCTAATAATTAAGACAATTTCTGTTTCTACTTTGCTTAGAGGAAATCATGAATATGAATGAATTTAGGATTTTCTCAATGCTTTTTCTACATCTCTTGAGGTGCTCATACACTTTTCCTTTAAGCTGATAATGTGACGAATTACATCAATTATTATTTTTTTCTAATGTTAAATCAACTTTGCATTTCTGGGATTCATCCAACTTACACATAATGCACTATTATTTTTTCTAAATTGCTGATATTTTGTTTAGCATCTTGGTATTTACATTATGAGTAAAATAGGCTTGTAATTGTCACTCTCTGGGGTTGTTGGGTTTTAGTATCAAAGTTATTTTAGCATTACAACCTGAGTTGGGGATTTTTTTCATCCCTTTATATTCTCTGGAAGAGTTTGTGTAAAATTGGTGTTACATCTTCCTTAAATGTTTGATAATATTCTCTGGTGACACCATCTGGGCCTGGAGGTTTTTGTTTTTTCTTTTGAAATAATTACAGATTCACATGCAGTTATAAGAAATACTATAGCATGACTAAAACACCAAAAGCAATGGCAACAAAAGCCAAGATAGACAAATGGGATCCAATTAAACTTCAGAGCTTCTGTACAGCAAAAGAAACACTCATTAGAGTGAACCAGCAACCAACAGAATGGGAAAAAATTTTTGCAATCTACCCATCTGACAAAGGGCTAATATCCAGAATCTACAAAGAACTAAAACACTTATACAAGAAACAAACAAACAAACCCATTCAAAAGTGGGCGAAGGATAAGAACAGACACTTCTCAAAAGAAGACATCTGTAAGGTCAACAACCGTATGAGAAAATGCTCATCATTACTGGTCATTTGAGAAGTGCAAATTAAAACCACATTGAGATATCATCTCATGCCAGTTAGAATGGGGATCATTACAAAATCCAGAGACAACAGATGCTGGAGAGGATGTGGAGAAATTGGAACACTCTTACATTGTTGGTGAGAGTGTAAATTAGTTCAACCATTGTGGGAGACAGTGTGGCGATTCCTCAAGGATCTAGAAATAGAAATTCCATTTGACCCAGCAATCCCATTACTGGGTATATACCCAAAGGAGTATAAATCATTTTATTATAAAGACACATGCATATATATGTTCATTGCAGCATTGTGTACAATAGCAAAGACCTGGAACCAACCCAAATGCCCATCAATGATAGACTGGACAAAGAAAACGTGGCACATATATACCATGGAATACTATGCAGCCATAAAAAATGATGAGTTCTTGTCCTTTGTAGGAACTTGGATGAATCTGGAGACCATCATTCTCAGAAATTAACACAAAAACAGAAAACCAAACACTGCATGTTCTCACTCATAGGTGGGTGTTGAGCGATGAGAACATGTGGACTCAGGGAGAGAAGCATCACACACTGGGGTCAGTTGGGGGGGCTAGGAGAGGGACAGCAGGGGGTGGGAAGGGTGGGGAGGGATAATGTGGGG